>NW_022631008.1:29194194-29266318 GCF_010015895.1 Lontra canadensis
TCAGGAACTTTATGCGAAAAGTGCAGGCCTGTAGATAGGACACAAGATTGGGGCATTAGAAGAGTCCAGGAAAATGTAAATGAAGGAAAAATAAGAGGGGTGAAGACAATGAAAAGAGCAGAGTAACTTTGAAATGAGGGGCATCTAATATAAGAAGGAAGTCAGTAGTGTTAGAACAGCATCGAGCCTGAGAAGGAAAAGAGTACATTTGCCTTGAGGGACATCAAGAAGAGGTTTCATTTTTTTTTTGGTAAATATGGTTATGAAAGGTGAGAGATACTGCAGTCTTTAGAGAAATACTGTGATCCCTTGCAAATGTTGTAAGGAATCAATTGGAAATACAATCAGAAAATGGGAATTTTATTTGCACAGCAAAGGAAACCATCAACAAAATAAAAAATCAACCCACCAAATGGGAAAAAATATTTGCAAATAATATATTTGGTAAGGAGTTAATTCAAAAATATATGAAGAACTTCTACAATTCAACACCAAAAAAAGCAAACCCATTTAAAAACAGATAGAGCACCTGAATAGACATTTTTCCAAAGAAGACATACAGGTGCAGGAAAGATGCTCAACATCACTAAACATCAGGGAAACAAATTGAAGCCATAATGAGATATCACACGTCACACCTGTCAGAATGGCTAGTATCAAAAAGACAACAAAGAATAAGTTGGTGAGGATGTGGAGGAAAAAAATGCCTTCATGCACTGTTGGTGGGACTATAATTCAGTGCAACCACTGGGGAAAACGTACGGAGATTCCTCAAAAATTTTAAAATAGAAATACCATAATAATCCAGTAATTCCACCAGTGGGTAAGAAAGCAAAGAAAAGAAAACCACTAATTCAAAAAGATATATGAACCCTATGTTTATTGCAACATTATGTACAGTAGCCAAGATATGGAAGCAACCCATGTCCATTGACAGATGAATGGATGAAGAAGATGTGGTACGTATATGCGATGGAATATTACGTAACTATGAAAATAGTGAGATCTTGCCGTATGGAACAACAGGGATAGAACTACAAGGTATTATGCTAAGTGAAACAAGTCGGAGAAAGAAATACCATAGATTTCGCTTGTATGTGGAATCTAAAAAACAAACAGAAACATACAGAGAACAAACTGGTAGTTAACAGAGGGGTAGAGGTTGGTGAAGATGGGAAAAATAGTAGAAAAGTTCAAGAAGTACAAACTTCCACTTATAGGTGAAGGGGTTTGAGAGGTATAAAATTCCATATATAAAATGAATAAGTCATGGGGATGAGAGAAGTACAGCATAGGGAATACAGTCAATAACACTGTAATAGTGTTATATGGTGACAGATGGTAACTACACTTACTGTGGTGAGTACAGTATAATATATAAAATTGTTGAATAACTGCATTAGACACCTGAAACTAATGCAACATTGGATGCCATCTATATATCAACTAAAAAAAGAAAGAAAATAGGAATTTTATAGGATTTTGGAAAAAAACATCGGTGGCTGCTTTTTTGCTGCATTTATTTATTGTTGAATTCAACATGCAAATCTCATCATTTCACCTGTCTTTGATATTCTCATTCTTGGTTTTGCTGGGCTTTCCTTGGTTTACTGCTTATAATTTTATATTCAATTTTGACTACAAACTCCTATTAGTCAAGTTCAGTTCAATCAAATCGCATCCAAGATAACTAAAATATTTTAATTATTACTCCTTTATGAATAGTTTCATTTTTCACTATGATGTAATTTGACGAAATATTGGATATGAGAGAAGTTGGCCCTAATGAGATTACGGAAATGGGGAAAAAGGTGGAAATATCCTTCAGATGAGTTCCTCCAATGACCTAGGAAATGTGGAGCTAGGGCCCTCAGACACCTGTGAAATTTAAGTCAAAAAGAATTCCTCTTTTCCTAAATTGCCTGATATCTGAAGATGTGTAGACTTATTTTCTAATTAATTCTAAATTTTTTTGATAACTAAGTGTGACCCCTGAAATTTTGGTACTCAACAGACAAGAGTGTTGTCTGATGGGACACATACAGTATGGCAGAATTTACTGACTGTCTTCTTATCCTCAAATATAAATTAGATTATATTCTTATTAATTGCCATCTAAATGAATTGTTCATGAAATAAGAATCCTAATGACCCTTCTCTTTAGCTTAATTCTTACCTTTTTTTCATAACTTTGTTCTAACTCTGGCCCTACTTGCTTCAAGCTTTTGTATACATTAGAAAAAGCACTCTTCTCCAACACTTTGCTTCGATCCTTTGGAACAATATGAGAAATGTGACATCTATAACATCTCTGATCCGAATGATGCCCCTAGAGTTGTACAGTATACAGCCTGCACAACCATACACAGCAACCCTGGGAAGTTGTTCCTGGTGCCTTTCTCTCTGCTCCAGAGTACAGAGTCACCTAGATGAGGTAAGACATAGACCTGAGGCCCAGAGGAATGAGGCAACTCTTCCATAAAACCTCATAACACACAACGATAAAACAAAAAGGGAGAAATGTAAGTTCTGGCACTTATGACCAGGCTAACCTGAATTCTCAGTAATCCTCTGGGAGCTGCCAACCTCCCACTCAGTGGTGATGCCCTAACATGCCCTAGGAAGGATGACATCAGTGTTACCTCTGCTCAGGGCTGAACCTTAGTTGGGGAAGCAGCCTTGTTCTGGAAAGGAATTCCATTTTCTGACATGCATCTCTAATAATTGCTTGCATTTATACACACAGAGGATATGAGCCTCATCTGTGCACCTTATAGACTTCAAGATTCTCAAAAGAAATCATCTATATGAACATTTTGTTAACTATAAGATGCTGAGAACAGGTGTAACCATGAAACATAAAGATATTTAATACAAGACAAAAAAGAAAAAGGAAAGAAAGAAAAAGGAGGGAAGGAAGAAAGGAAGGGCGGTAGAGAGGGAGGGAAAGGAAAGGAGGTAGAGAGGGAGGGAAAGGAAAGGAAGGATTTGCTTATAATTAGAGAGAGGAGAAGTTTGGGTCAGGCTTACCCCAAGGGCTTGTTCTAACAAGACTTGAGTGTCAGTGCTGCCCTCTCTGCTCTTGCTTTTCCAACAGGTAGACACAATCTCCCAAAATAACCTGGATGCCAGTTAACCAGGTGATGCACATCCAGTCCAAACACATGCCCAGCTCCATGCAGCTACTCTGGAATAAGAATGCTTTCATTTTATGCAGTACTTCTCATCTCAGGATTTCCAAATATATTTTAGTCAGTAATTAAGTCATGTAGTACCAGTCGGCCTCCTAAAGAAGAGTTGCAGAACGTTAAGGCTAAAGGTCAATGCCTGGATGGGAGTGATACATCATTCACCAAAGTTCATTCCTCTTCTCAGGGAGAGGAGATCGTCTCATTTTTCTTTCTTTTCTTTATTTGTGAAGTCAATGTACATGAACTGAACTGGGAACAAGGAGCCTCGACAAACTATTCAAGACCTGGACACCAGTTCTGGCTTTGTGGCCATCTGGACCTATCTCCAAGCCACTTTACCTTTCCGGGCCTCAGACTGTGCACATGTAAAGGGCCTGAGGCCACTGGAGTTATTGGTTAGAGCCTCAGTAGGGGGGTAAATAAGAATTGACTCAGACTGACGGAAAGATTAAATAGCAAACACCTGCACTGCCATTCAACTGTATGTTCTCTCTAAGCCTTTCATCTCCTGTTCTGTATCTGGTCTTTGCCACCGAACCTCTCAACCCATTGATCTAGTGGAAATGAACAGTAATGAGACAGTGATTAATTGGTTCAAACCAATGAAGATATAATCAATCACAACATTGTTTGGAATAACAAACACTTCACACAGAGCTTTCAGAAAAATCTATCAACCTGATTTGATTATTACTAAGATACGTGAACCTCTTTAGTGATTAGATTCTGGTAGTACCTATTTTCCCCCAAGGCTTCTCCTTGCTTCATTAGATGCTCCCGACACTTAAAAATGCTACATACTCAAGCAAACTGTCATAAGATATCTCAAAGCCTCCTGCCTGCTGAATCTTCACAAATGTCCCTCATGCTTGGCTTCCCTCTGAAGTTAGCAGAAAAGAATGCTTGATGAGATTTTTTAAGCGTCTCCCCTGACCCTCATCCCATGTTGCTTTCAAAAGCCTGACATTGGATTTCCTGGAGGGGTGAAGAAGAAAAAAGGCGGAGAAATTTATATATAATCTCCCTTCTTTCCAGAGACATGCTACTGTTACTATTAAAACATTGCTCTTACAGAGTTCCTTTATATCCTAATTACTTTATATCTTACTTTATATCCTAATCTTCCAAGCTGAGGAGGTCTGAGGAAATCTTCAGATACCCAGTTCCTTTCAACTATGTGGCATGCCTCTTCTTTAGAAACCGTAAGATATCAATGCTATTCTGAGGACCCTCCTTCTCTAAAATAAGAATCGAAGGAAGTTTTAAAGTAGGGCTTTGAGTTTTGTTTTATTTTAACTTTTGGTACTGGTTATGGCAGACAACTCACTCTTCATGATTTGGGGCTGACACTTAACCCCTGTGGCCTCTCGGCATCCTCATCTGAACGTCAGTGAGGTGGGACTGAATGACCTCCAAGGTCCTCCTCTCACTGAGAATCTGGGTACTTTGGAGGCCTTACGTGATTAAGAATGCAGGTTCTGGGGTTAAACTGCTTGGTTTTGCCTGCTGGCTCTACCACTTCCCTGCTGTAATTTCTGTAATATGTTCTTTATTCTTTCCCCAAATACGGCTCTCATGGCCATCACACTCTGCTCAGACGCATGTGTAGTGAATCCTTTCCCGAATGGTCTTTTTCCTCTGTCACCAGATTCTCTCGAACACTCCACAACACTTCCTCTCCATATAGCCCAACATTCCATGGCTACAGGGCACATGACCTAACAGGAAGGGCCTGAAATACTGAAGCATTGCTTGTCAAATTGCCTATATAGAGTTTTACAGTCTTTATTCATAAATTCAGGGTATGATCATTTACCTATCTCAGTGATAAGTTCAAACTGGAAATCATTAAGAGATAAGAAATCAGATGCTTTTCCACTGAAGAGGAAGATTATCATTTACATTTACCCATTCTTCCTTTGAAAACTGACCCTTATTTATTTATTGTCCTTTTTCTGTTTGATCATTATGGTGGACAGGCCCTCAAGTGTCCCTCTTGATCCTTGCACCCATGGTGTTGGTGCACCCTTGTACAGCCCCCTACACTTGAGTATAGATGGGATCTATGACTTGTGTCTTACCAGTAGAACACAACAAAGGTGGTGGGATGCTTGTGATTACATTTTGTGGTTGCATTCCGTAAAATGTAACAGGAGACCATCCCCTCAGTCCTGGCTTAAGGAAGCAATCAGCCATCTATAGAAGATCCACATGGCCAGGAGTTGAAGGATGACCAACATCCAGCAAAGAAATGGACTCTGACAGCCCACAAGGAATGAAATAACCACTGCCAACAACCACTTGAGCTTAGAATTGGGTCTTCCCCCCCGTCAAGCATCAGGGGAGTCCCAGACTCAGCCAACAGCAATTGCAGTGCTCTGAGACACTCAGGAAGAAATATTAGCTAAACTATGCTGCAAATTTGGATGTCAAAACCGTGAGACAATAAATGTATGTTTTCTTAACCTACTATGCTTGTGCTGATATAGTTATACAGCAATAGACAAGCAGCACAATCCTTAAAGTATCCACTCAAGTCAAATTTATTTCTTCCTTCTTGTTTTAGTCATCTTGGACTGCTATCACAAAATACCATTAATTGGGTGGCTTAAATAATAGACACTTATTTCTTACAGTTTTGGAGGCTGGGAAGTCCAAAATGTGTAGACACATTTGATTCTTAATGAAGGTGCTCTTCATGGCTTACAGACCTCTACATTCTCGTTGTGTCCTCCATGGTGGAGAGAGGAAGCTCTGGTGCCTCTTTCTTTTTTTCTAAGGGCACTAGTCCCATCATGGAGCACATTTTCATGACCTAATCTAAACCTAATTACCCCCCAAAGTCCCACCTCCTAATACCATCACACTGGGAGTTATGGCTTCAACATATGCATTTGGAGGGAATATAAACTTTCACTCCATAACACCTCTCTTCCTATTTCTTGTCTCCACACTTTTTGCTCACTCTGTTACCCCTTCCTGAAATCCCTTTCTTCTTTTTACTCCAATTCTTTTCATTTTTCAAACCCAAACATAGTTGGCTCTTACTTCTCTGGACTCTTATGGTACCAAACTGAAACATGAGCCCTTTAAGAGCTAGATTATTTACTTAATAATGCCACTACATGGATAATGGTACTTGCTTTTTTGAAACCTAACTGAATAACACAATGTTTTGAATATAACAGAAACTCAAAAATGGTTATCTTTAAGTTAATAGAGGAGAACATTACAGTTCCAATTTATAGTGGGGCGGAAGTACAATGATATGTATTTTTTAATGAAAATAATTTAGTTATTTTTAGAAATAAGTGTTAATAGCCCCTTAAAACCAAATATATATTTCAGGGCCACCCTACAACTTAAAGTTGGGTTTAATAGTGTATTCATAGAGGGTATATATACTCTGTGGAAGGAATTCTTAACAAACAGGTGAATAAAAAATGACTTTAGAAATAACACTTTTTGCTTTGCTTATTTTTTTTCCTTTAGAAATAAGTATGTGTTTCCAAAATGGCACTTACTATAGAGTGCAAAAAGTTAAAGTGTGCATTAAAAACTCTGTCTTTGGAAATTATCTTTAGAAAAAAGATAATTGCTTGCTTTAAAGATAGAGTGTATTTTAAATAATTCATTCATAAATACAAAAGGCTCTTTAATATCCTAGTCTGTTAAAACTAACCCTCGTTAAATTACTCATAGTAGTGAAAAAGAATAGTCAGACGCTAAAATGCTGCAGTTTAAAATAACCCCAGGCACTGATGTTGTTTGCAGGGTTCACAGTGAGCTCAGACAAGGCAAGATTTGGCCTCTCTCCTTTGACCAGGGCTCTGAAACTACATGTGTTTGCACAGGGGTCTGTGGGAGGTGGAGTGACTCACCCAAGGATGCTCTTATTCATACAAATATATTACAGCACTGCTCTGAGATGCAGACCAAATTGCTCTTGGGCAAGTCAGAAGAGTAGGAGCTTTGTCTGTATTTGTGGACTAAGAAAATATGCAGTGTTCATTCTAAAGAGCAGTTAAAACCAGATAAGGCCAAGGAGGGAGAAACTAGGAGTCTAATATGAAAAGAATTATAGATAACTGTTCATTTTCACTTTGTTTAAGGAAAACCAAAATGAATTTGCCTTAGAAGAAAAGAGGTTCTGATGAAGAAAGAAAGGATAGTTTGTTGTTCTAGTCTTTCATCCTGAAGTTCCCCCAGCATTTTTTCTTTTCTGCGTTTTATCAGACATACATAATGTAAGGCACAATGGAGGGAACGGACATGTGCATGTATGTGTGTGCATGTATATATATATTTTATATATATATATATATATATATATATATGAAGAAAGTGGAGAACAAGAGGGGGAAATTATAAATAATTTTTGCACACCACCAATTTAAAATCTCTACTAGTTCTTTTGGGGCTGAAATCCACCCAATTCCCAATCCCATACCCCTACCATTTATGTAAATATACGGGTATTTATGTTATAGAAAGCATAGGAGTGTGTTATGAAGCTTGGCTCTATTATTAATAAAATATTTGAAATGACTGGGAAAAAAGGTTATTTGTAACCTTAAGGTTTATATGCTGGCATAAGAACACACGATGTCATTTTGCAATTGAAACAAACGCGGAAACCATAATGGTTAAGGAAAAATGAATTGAAAACAAAGGACACATACTTTTATAGTAAATATGACAAATGCCCTTCACCTCAAGGTTATTAACTTAGCTCTAGTGACACAGATCACTAGGTAGCAAATGCCCACAGGTGTAGGAGAAGAAATCTGACTGTGATATAGAGTAGCCTGTGGATATTAAGAAAATAGAGAGTGGAACATATTATTGGTTCTTCTTAGATGATGTAAAGTCTTCTTAGAAGACTCTAGAAATGTTGCATCACCAACCCAAGAGAAAAACAAAACACATAATCACACAAATACTTTAATTTTCCCCCAACTAACTGGACCTACGTCATTGCTTCTTATGAATTTAAAAATAAGTGTTCAAAGAAAACAGAGTTTGTAGAATGATAACTCCTTAATATTAAATTTTCACATGACTGGATACAGCCCAGATTACAAAGAAAAAATTCAAGATGGTCACGAATTAAATAATGTCCCATGATTATTTGGTTTCCTAAGTTCTTAAATAGTCATAAGAAGTTCTGACTGAGACCACACATTCCCACCTAAAGCTGACCGGGGCAAATCTACACTATTCAGCTGTTAAAAGATCTTGCTATTTTATTTTTCTTTGCTCACTAAGTTGGGAGAATTTGGCTGTGCTGAGTACCCTTGTCATTTTGCCTATAGCAGCCTTTTGCCTTTCAGTGATGTATCTGGCATGAAATGAAGCGAAGCACCAGCCTGTTCTGAATTCCATCATGCAGGATCCAGGATAAAGAGAAGTGGTAAGAGCTTTTTAAATGCACCAAAGCAGTAATTCTTAGAACATTTGCCTTGAGGTCCAAGCTAAACTTATGTTTCTCTCTCAGCTGGGCAAAAGGCTTTAAGAAAAATCCCAGAGTATTCAGTTGCAGCTCCGGAAGCCATTAACAGTGGGGGCTCCTCTAGTTGAGAACAAATGATTTGCAAAGGAGCTATCACGTTCTCCATTGTGGATAAGAATCAAAGTCAAAAAACAATGATATACTTTTCTTTTTACTTTCCTATTATCATCATTATAAAGAAATTCCAAAGAGCTCTGCTATTTAGGGCTACCAGACAAAACATGAACCTGCAAAGTTTAACATATTTGTGACCCCAACTCTCTCTTCAGTGTCTCCCCTCAAATTCTCCCCTTCCCACTCCATCCTCCAAATCAACCCACACATAAACATACTCCAGATCTGTCCTTTGAATCCTTAGGAATATTTTGTGTGTTGATGGCTAATAATCATGTTGAAACATTCTTCCTATAGCTCTATGCATTTTGCTCGAATCAAAACCATACGCCTAAGAGTTAACAGATCACTGATGCAGTCCCAGATAGAGCAAAGATTAGGCCTTGGAACATGAAAGACAAAAAGACATTGAATTCTTATTTTATTAATTGGGTAGACAGTTTAGCACCAAGTCTGTTCTGGGAAAGCCCGGTAGTTAAATCTTAATTGCCAAGAGTTGCACAAGAGAAAAATTGTTTCAATGGAATAAGTTGCCTTTTCATCAACTAATCAACCAAATGATTTTGAGATAACATAGTAGAGTGACAAGTTTACAGAATTTGAAGACCATGGTTCAAGTTCAAAGCAGCAACCACAAAACTTCTGATGTTAAAAGACATAGACACAGGACATGTTTATAGCAAAAACTTTGAAAGTGTGGATTTATACAAACACCCAAAGGAAGAAATGAAAATCACCTGCAACTATACTAGTTAAAGAAATGATCCCTGTTATGATTTTGTTTTATATCTTTTCTGTCTTTATGTCATGTATAATATAAATTTGGGGGTGATTACATAGTTGTGACTTGATCTTTTAGTCAATATAATACCATTATTTTCATGCCATTAAAATATTATTTCAAGGCATAGTATCCAATTGTGGCTACATCATCATCTACTTAACCAATCTCCTGTTGTTGACGTTTAGGTGGTTTCCAGTTTTTTACTATCATAATAATGCTTCCGTGAAAAGGATATCCTGGTACATAAAACATTTTATACACTACAGTTATTTCCTTGACATTAATACCTAGAAATGGAATTAGTAAGGCATAGGGACTTAATATTTTTTAAAATTGATACATCCAGCCATGTTGCCCTCCAAGAAGACTTTATCAATTTTATACTGTCTCTCACAATTTACTAAATGTTCTTTTGCCTAAAACTTTATTAAAATAATATTTCAGGGGCGCCTGGGTGGCTTAGTGGGTTAAAGCCTCTGCCTTTGGCTCGGGTCATGATCCCAGGGTCCTGGGATCGAGCCCCGCATCGGGCTCTCTGCTCAGCGGGGAGCCTGCTTCCACCTCTCTCTCTCTCTGCCTACTTGTGATCTCTGTCTGTCTGTCAAATAAATAAATAAAATCTTTTTAAAATAAATAAATAAAATAAAAATAAAATAAAATAATATTTCATATCTACCCATGATGAGTTGAAATGTACTCTCTGCATTACATTCCAACATCATGCATTTCTGCCAACCAATGTGAAATTCTAATATACAAAAATTGAATAATTAAGCAACATATTATTATGGGTTCCAAAGGAGACGAAAAACTTAAAATGCCTTATTGTCCTTTGCTTTTTCCAACACTTCTCTCAATGGTATATATTCTTTTTGTAATGCCCTTCACAAGTGTGCACTGAATTGGACAACCTGACTTAAGTCTCACAACTAATTAAGACTAGATGCTGAATGCTTTCAAAATGCCAAATGATTTCCATCTCTGTCTCTATAGCCTCAGTGTGAGCTATGTATCTTCTATCAATAACATAAATAATGCTTATTTCTCCATTTCTACTCATTTTTGTAAAGTAAAGCAAAATATGATAAAATATTCAAATGATTTTATAAGCATTATTATCCACAAGATACACTGCTGAAACTGAAATGTTGGCCAATAGCACCAACTTGCCACATTTTAAAATGCTCTTTTATCAGTTAAATGTTCACATTAAATACAATAAAGGCAGTTTAGTTATGTCAATGTATTAGGCACAAGAGTCAAACCTAATCAAAACATGGCACCCATATAATCTCATCAGCGCTTTATTTCCCACTCCTTTGATTGCTAAGGACACTGAACATGTTTCTGTAAGTGTATTGGTCATTTGTTGTTCTTTTGGAAATTTCCAGTTTATATTCTTTGTCTATATTTTATTGGGATGTACATAGTTGGCTAATAGAATATTATAAATATTATTTTCAAATTCAGAATATAAGAACTGTCATAGTTAATTTGACTAATGAAACCTGATTGGCCATATGCATTTAGATTTAGGTATGGTGTTAATTACGGATCTGTAGATATTCTTAATTTTTATGTATGCAGTCAAATAATCTCAGTGCTATCATTGAGATGTTTCTATGCTTCGCTACTTTAAATGATGATTCTATTCTATTTAGATCTATTTTCTTCAAGTTCTCTTTTTGGGAGGAAGAGGGATGGTTGTTTGTTTACATTTAATTAATTAAACTGCTATTGATTTTATGGCTTCTACTAAGGTAGGAATTTAACTGTATTATATTTCAAATAGTAACCAATTAGTCCAGCACCATTTTTGACTAATCTACTTTCCTCCTGAATTGAAATACTGTCTTATTTTTATAACAAGCATTTACATGTATCTGGGCCAGTTTCTCAGTTTCTTATACTGTAAAATTTCTGTTCCTTAAACTTCCTGTCTAGTTTTTTTACACATATATTATAATCAGAATTATTTTCACTTTTTAATATATTTTCATATCCTAAATCCTCTTCCTTTCATTATTCTGTTTTATAAGTTATTTGTTTCATTCATATAAACTTTTGAATAATTGAATAATTTTGCTGAATTAAAAGAAGCATCCAATTGGGTTGTTTTTGTTTTTTTTTTTTTAAGATTTTATTTATTTATTTGACAGAGAGAGGCAGGGAAAGAGAGAGGGGAGGAAGTAGGCTCCCTGATGAGCAGAGAGCCCGATGTGGGGCTCGATCCCAGGACCGTGAGACCATGACCTGAGCCGAAAGCAGAGGCTTTAACCCACTGAGACACACAGGCGCCCCTCCGCTTGGATTTTTAATTAGAATTACATTCAAATTATGAAGCAATATAGGAAAATGTAGACATTTGCTACGCTGAATTTTTCCGATCCAATGTCATGCTATTAATAGAATTCATAGAAACTCCATTACTTTAAAATTTTATTTACAGTGCTCAGTAGAATCTCATGGCTTTCCCCATAAAGTTCCTGCAGAGTTTTAATCAATGTTCTTGCTATGTTTGTTATGATTGTGATTTTTTCCCTTTTTATGGAGACCATTTTACCTAGGTTGTGAGGTATCCAAGAATGTAGAACTTTGGGAAAGTTGTAGGCAAACTGGGACATTTGTCACCCTATTTTATATTGTTCAATTGATTATAACTTGTATGTAGGAAAACTAATTTTTTAAACATATATTTATTTTGCTCCCAGCCACTTAACTCTATTTTAATTTTTCAACAGAGCCGTAGTTGATTTTACTGTTATTAATCAAACTGTTATTTTATCTACAAATAGTGATAATTTCCAAAACTTCTAGTGACTTTTTCTCTTGCCTTATGGTACAGATCAGTATGTCCAGAATAATGTTAAGTAGTAAATAATAATAGTGATATTGTATATTTCTTGGCCATTAGCTTGATGGATATTATTTACCAAGTTAGAGAACTATTCTGTTCTTGTAAGACTGTGTTAGTTGCTGTTTCTGTTTGTTTTTAAAATTAAACATGAATGTTTAACTTTATAAAACAAATTTGGAACTTTCTACTTCAGTGATTTCAATGGGGAAAATTTAGGGAGAAAGAAGGAAAGTACTCTATAGGAAGTTATAGCAAAATCAATTACGGATCTTTTTTCAAACTAGACTATACTCTCACATAGATGAGATTCTGATCAATCCCATCACTTTCTTCTTCCATAAGGTAAGAGGCATGTATGAATTCCTCCTATTTTAGAATCGATGATTGTATGAGCCAATGTAAATTTTTTTTTTCTAACTGCCAGATAGACATTATAATTTTTCTTCTTTTATCCAAAGATGTGATAAAAATATACTATTCCTAATAATAATCTGTTCTTGTATTGCTGAAATAGACTTCCCTTTTGTTTTAATAAACCCCCAGATATGAGTTACAAAACTTTTGGTATCTCTATTTATAAATGAGATCCTTTTGTAGATTTCTATGCCATTTGGGGACAGGCGTTCATACCACTGTATCATCATAAATATGGAAAGTAAGTTGGAAAATTAATTATACATCTTTCATCCTCTGATCTTAAATAATTTTATATATATTGTGAAAATCTGTTCCTTGAAAGTTTACAGGATTTCATCCACGAAAGCACCTAAAGAAGCCATGCTTTTATGGAGAGAATTTATCAACAACTTCTGGTGGGTTCTTATTTTTTCTCTCATAATTATTGGACTCTTTAGTTTTCTTTCTCTTTTACATCAATGTCATTACTTTAAATTTTTCTAGAAAGTATCCATTTCAACAAAAACTCAGTTTATAAGATTTACTTTTATAATTTTAATCTCATATATATATGTACATTCATTTTCAGGTTCTTATTTTGGCTTTGATCATCTGTTGATTAGACTAGCTAAAGCTTTGTCACTTTATTGTTGTTATTTATTTTGTCTGGTAAAAAAAAACAGCTTTTGGATCTCTTACTACTTTTATATGTTTTGTTTATGTATTTTCCATCTTTTTGTCTCTTGATATTTTGGTCTAGACACTTGGATGAGTTCTTTCCTATTTTCCAGTTCTCTAATTCTGTCTTAATGAAGCCTATCTACTCTGTTCTTACTGGCAATTATTACATTTTTTCCAGTTATTGAATTTCCTTTTAACTTACCTATATTTTTCTAGTTTCCTGCTTAAATTCTCCATTTTTTCTCTTAACAAATGAATTACAGATATTTTAATATTCATGCCGGATCATTTCAAAATCTGGATCAACTGTGGGTCTGATTTTATTGTCTGTTTAAATTTTTTCTCTTGGGTTTTGGCCAACATGACCAGCTATTTTTTTTTTAAACGTAATGCTGGACATTGTTTATGAAAAATAATTTGAAGCTCTAGACAATGCTGTCTTTTTCCAGAGAGGATTTACTTCTGGTTTTGGCAGTGAAATAAAGCAAAGGTATTTCACTTTAATCCAGTTGATTAAAGTTGACTGAACTCTGCTCAGCTTCTCAGCCTCTCATATACTACTTTCTGTAGAACTTCTAGCCTCTCAGAATCCACCCATGCTTCTAATTAGCAAATGCCTTAAGATGAAAAGTGGTGTCAAAGATAGGGTTCATCTCTCTACACTCTTCTTTTCTCCAGGATCTTGCCTCTTAAGTCCTTGCTACCTTGGTAGATTTTCAGTGTCTTCAAAAAGATTTTGTTGTTGATATTGCACTTATTTGAGTTTTTCCAATGTGTAGAGTTGGCTTAAAATAAATAGTCTACCATGGCCACAAAGGGAAATTTTTCATTCTGTTTTTTCACTATTTTATCTTTTTCCTTTTGTCTTTATCCATTTCCTTAGCATATTTTCTTTGGTTTGTTTTATTGTAGTTTTTCTTACTGAGTTGAATATTTAATCTGTTTATCTTTTTTTAGTGCTTGTATCATTGCCTTTAATGTAAATTCATTTTGAACTTGTCCATGAATAGTGACCAGCAGAGTCATAGAACTTGATGTGATGCCCCAAAATTAACCTAGTAAATAATTGATAATTTTCTACCTTGTATCCATGATCTACCTCCCACTTTTTAACAACACTCAGATTTGGTTCAAGTATCTGCTATTCTCCCTCCAGCTAAATTACTTTGAGGAAAACTGATTTCACCTCCAATTCCAATATTTGGCCTTGGAATAGTTTAAATCAAATGTCACATTTCATTTTTCAGGCCACAAAAATTGGTTCTGGTATATACATATGATCTCATTGATTTCAGTAAGAGTGATCTTAAGATCTTGTTTGAAATCCTAAGATAGAAATACTTTTTCTCCCCCATATATGAGTAAGAGAACATCAAACACTGTTTTCTCTGTTATTTATTTTGCAACTGTGAGAGAAGCCTGCCAGGGACTAACATGATACATGCATGGAATTGGACAGAGCTAGAATAGTCACAGAGCAATTCACCCAGAGCCCTGATTAAACCATGCTGGAAGCCCACCTTCCAGCTGGACATTTAAGTTACTGAGCCAACAAAGTCCCTTTATTATTTAAGGCAGTTTGAATGTAATTGACTTTTCTTTCACTCACAGCTAAATACATTCTAATACACTTGAATACATAACAAACACTTTGTAATGGTGGTGACATTGAAGAAATTGAAACAAAAGATAAAAAACAAAACAAAAAGTAGGCTTATGTTATAAGACAATATCCTTTGGTCCATTAAGTAAAAATAGAAGGTACTCATTTTCAGCACCTGGAATCTTACTTTTTTTGTTTTTACTTGTACTTGTAGGACCTAGTCTGGTGCCTGATATTTTCCGATAAATATTCAATAACTACATATTGAATTAGTGAATAGTTATCGATTTCAATTTTTTTTTTTTTTTTTTTGGTAAAGATACTTCTATAGACTTTCAAGTAATGGAAAGATAACATTTTCTCAGTGTGTAAAATGTCCCAACCCTATGCCAGGGTGGGGAACTTAGCACTCATAAGATCTCATTCCAATGAAGTACTTTTTTCCTAAGACTTCCCAGATTCAATCAAAGGTTATGTGCCTAAACAATGAGTATAAATCCCAGGTACTTAACAATAAATTTCATGATATATATTTTTATAGACTATCAATAAGAATAGTAGCAATGTGTCAACAATGTTTAACCAAGCCACAAGACAGTTTAGTTCTGTCATTTGTAAAATAAATTAAATGAATGCTTCTAAGATTATGTCTAATTCCAAAAATAATATGAGTTTATGATCCTAAAGTTGTTCTTTTATCATCAAAATGATCAAATTCATTCACAACTCCAACTGTTCTTCTGATGGCTTCTGTGGCACTTTCACCTGCTAGGTGATCAATTTCAGACTGCAAAAATTTAATGATCTGGAATGTGCATGTCCAAAAACCAGGAGTACTTCGAAAAGGTACTGAAGCTCAACTGATTACAGATAGCATAAATCAATCCTCTTCACCCAAGGGAGGACTCACAAAAGAACTTTTTGGTGAAGACTAGGGATGGCAAGCACAGAGTGCAATATAAATCCAATCAGATACACTCCAAGTTAGAGCAAGGAGTCAAATTAAATTGGGGTTTACTAGCGTGGAACAAGTTGGGGTTAGGGAGAAAGGAGAGGGGTCACCATATACTTAGAAGCAAACATAGTTCATGTTCTTATATTTTTCCAGTAGGAGAATATTTGAGTCTATGCCATGCCGGTAATAGCAAATGCTTGGCCTTCAAAACATTTCCCACCCCAACATCTGCCACAGGAGAAGACAGTAGCCAGTAAGGGGCTGTGGAGACTTAGAATCAACAGCACTGGATGGGGGAGGAATGGCAAGGGTCCTGGGTAGCAGCACAGGTGGCAGCCAAGTGGCAACATGCATGCCAGATGGGAGAGTGTCACATGCTGCCCTCTGGCATACACAAAGCCCATTTTAGAGAATTAAGGAAGCCCTGTACTTCTCAAATGAACATATGGTGCCAAAAAGGAAGGTATAAAATTTTATTTTGTGGAAACTGATGAATAAAATCAAAATATTTCTTTTTTACTACAGAAGAACTGTAAATAAATGGAATTATCAATTATAATATCCAATAAAGGAGACAAAAATTTCTACTGGAACCTGAAGAAAGAAATCTGCCTAAATGAGCTCATTCTCCAAGATGGCTACACCCAGCTTCCGTGTACAATCCACCTTCTTTCTCAGCATTAATTTTCTCCCATCTTTATTCCAGCTGCTCATTTCAGGTCTAAGCTTTCCTCACAAGTTACTATCATGGAGTAGCTTTTCCAATCCACCCACATTGTTGTAGGCATGGTAATGGAACCCTTCAAATAGAAAATTACTAGTTTAAAGATACAGGACACTTAAAGCCAAGGCAGTTGAAAAGATGTCATTGTGAGTTAATACAGCAGACAAATAGAATCTGGAAAGAATTCCTTCCAAATGGATTTGGACATGAAGAAGGAAGTGGGTCAGAGAATTATGACCTCTGTATATTTAGCCTAATCTACATCCTCATTCCAGGCAACTAATTGTGAGCTATTGAAAATGAAAGTCTACAGAGAATGTCATAAAAAGGCATTCTCATAGCTTCTCCTCTGAAGATTCCATAAATAGATTGGAAATAATCTCCAGGGGACCTTTGCAACAGCTTGTGGACTGGTAGCAGTAATTAACAGAATCCAAACACAATGTAATCTACTTAAACACTGTCACCATTTCTTATTTTTCCTTAAAATTGTGATTATTTCTTGCTAGTTTTCTTGGCTCAAAAGATATATTTAAATTGCCCTACTTCTGTTCCCTCTATATCAAAAAGGGGGGGGAAAATAGACTAGTGAGCCAGAAAGGAAAACAATATTTCTATAAGTATATAATCTTACTTTGAAACTGGCAAAGCAAATAGAAGTGACTAAAAATATTATATCTTTGATTTCCATATTCATTACCTCCATGTGAAACCATATAATATGTGATAGTTGCAGTAATCAGGTCTTTGTTTCTCACTAAATGTAAAAAAGCTCAAGTGGGGCGCCTGGGTGGCTCAGTGGGTTAAGCCTCTGCCTTCAGCTCAGGTCATGATCTCAGGGTCCTGAGATCAAGCCCTGCATCCGGCTCTTTGCTCAACAGGGAGCCTGCTTCTCTCTCTCTCCCTCTGCCTGCCTCTCTGCCTACTTGTGATCTTTCTGTCAAATAAATAAATAAAATCTTAAAGAAATCTTGAAGAAAATCTTAAAGAAAAAAAAAAAAAAGCTCAAGCATAAATCCTAAAAATGGGATTTTACTTAGATACTAGGAGGAATTATCTTCCTTTAGGGGATTCTCAAGTGCTGGAAGAGGAAACAAGGAAGGTTATGTAATTTTCTTTTTTATGAGATTATACAGAAGAAAGTAACAATTTTAAGGACAGTTTATCAATATATCAGAGAGAAAGAAATAATATGAATTCTCTTATATCCCATAAACTCATTGATGGCATGACACTATAGTTTGTTTTTTTAATAAATTTTTTAAAATAAAAATAAACTATTACAGAAAATATTCGTTTAGGAATCATTCATAAATGCTCTAAATTATGAATTTGTTTTCTTCTTTTGACTAGCAAGAGGATTCTGAAATTATCCAACAGTAACCATCCAACTAATAAAATGAGGTTCAAAAACCAATTAGGTTTCTAAGCCACTGGTGAGCATATGTGTAAAGTACAAATTCTATGGTGCCTCCTTTAAGGCACATTTTTTTTATTCACTAGGATATCTAAAGAAATATGTATAATTTTTCAATGTGTATGAATGTGTGTGTGGTCAAAACTAGCATTGAAATCAATAAGGGATTTTCATCTAAACACTGTTCCAATACACAATACTAATACAATGCTTGTATTAATTTCTTAGGGGTTCTGTAATAAAATACCACAACCTGGGTGGCTTAGACAACTGAAATTTATTGTCTTACAGTTCTGGAGGCTAGAAGCCCAAGATCAAGGTGTTAGCAGAATCCGTTCCTTCTGAGAGTTGACAGAAAAAATCTGTTCTATGCTTCTCACCTAACTTTTGGTGGTTTGCTGGCAATCTTTGTCATTCCTTAGCTCAGAGAAGTATCTAGATCTAGATCTAGACCAATCTAAATGTCTACCTTCATCTTCATATGGTGTTCTCCCTGTGTGCATGTCTATGTTCAAATGTCCTTTTTCTTAGTAAGGATATTTATCATATTAGATTAGGGGCCACCCCAAAACTTCATTTCAATTTGATCACCTTTGTAAAGACTACCACCAAATAACATCACGTTCTGAGATACTGGGGGTTAGGATACCAACATGTATTTTTGGGGGGCATGAGGGTTGGGGACAGAATTGAACCAATAACATGTGCCCTAAAAGAATGATTACATCAACAGACTGGAAGATACAAAAGCAAGCAAACATATTTAACCAAACCAGATGTCTATGTTTATTTATCATACAAAGATTAGTCCTCAATAATACCAAAACACATGGGCATTTTAATTCTGTCCTCAGACTGAGCTAGCTCATTGATTAGTGTTTTAGAGATAAATAACCCATTGGTTTTTGTTTTTTTTTTTTTAATTCAAGTTTCCTAAAATTGAACAATGTGTAGACACAGCAAAAACTAAAACTGCCATACCACTGGAATGACGCAGAGCTATAATCACAGGTCACACAGGCACAACATTTTGTTCTAATGATGAATATCAAGTGGCCCTCACAAAGAAAACTCTTAAAATTAATGGTTTCGCTGTCTGATGTATGCAGATTACTTCAGGCACTCCCTGAAACAGAATTTTTCCAAGTTTTATATTATAGTAGTTAATTTGTTTTGACACGATAGAATAGAAAATAGAAAATATTACAACTGAAAGGGGATTTCAAAATTGGCCTGTCCAATTATAGATCTGAAAACTATGTATCTGAGCAAGTAAGTGACTTGTTCAAGGTAATCTAACAAATTGGAAAAAAGCCAGGAAAATAACCTGAGATTTGGCTTTCCCTCCAGGTTAATGATGTTCTGCTGCTAGATCATCATCACATCACCTTGTCTGGGAATCACCTCTCACACTCAGAGTTAGGCCCTCGATGGCTACATGGAGCATAGAACTAAGTTTAGAATCTGTCACAAAGGTCACAATCTATGTTTGCACAGGCTGGAACTATAATCTCCCTCATGGATTCCCACAAAAGCTGTGTTGTCTTTAGTGCTTTATTTAAAATGTACTATATACATTTATTATTATAGTGTCTGCTTCCTCCTTTAAATCTTGAGTTCTCCCTAGATTATGGCTATGACTGCCAGAGTTTCAAATCTGAAAATCAGGATACATGATCTGATAGGAAATGTGTTTATCCCAATATACTGGCACATAACTCAGTATTTGTTTCAAAATGACCCTTTTCTGAAAGTCTCAAATTGGTTTGGATTCTTATGTACATATGAGTGTTACATTGACATTCACGGTGGTATATGGCAATGGAAGAACTGGAAGGAATATTTAAAGTCAGGATTGCCCTAGGTTGCTGGTGGGGTGAGGGTAAAGAGCGATTAGGACACTATGGTTATGGCAAACAAAAAATTGGACAAGCTTAGGACACCTTGGTGACTCAGTTGATTAAGCGGCTGCTTTCTGCTGAGGTCAGGATCCTTGGGTCCTGGGATAGAGTCCCGCCTTGAGCTCCTTGCTCAGCAGGGAGTCTGCTTCTCCCTCTGCCTGCTGTTGCCCCTGCTTGTGCTCTCTCTCCCTCTCTAATAAATAAATAAATAATTTTTTAAAAAAATTAGAAAAGCTTGAATGTGTGGGGAAGTGAGAATGATTATAATGAGGGCTCCACAAAAAACATGTTTGCGTTTTTTTCCCCAATAAGTGACAGGTGACAAGAATACCGAGGTGAATAATACAGAGTCATTTTGATATACGGATAAATATATCCCTTAACAGAGCTGGAAGTAGGGCAAATGAGGCACCTGGGATGCAACCTTTAAGGAAATAGTCACTTTTAACTCTATGATGGACAGAGTACTCCCTTAAATATTCCCTTCTGGGTGCTTCTCACCTCACCCTGGTCCCAACTGGCTCTCATACATCCACCAGTGGTTCTTGAGAGAAACGTTGTTGCTATACTATATACTAATCAATGTGCATAATGATTATTCTGAATCATCGAGATACTAAATTACTACAGTCATACTCTCTTATCAGACAGAGAAACACACAAGTTTTTTGTAGTCTAAGTTGTACGTTTTGGCAAACAGGCATTAACCCCAAATTTTCTGAAATATGCTGTGAACCAGAATGCCTCATCCCTGATTCAGCCGCATGACTCGGGCGATGATTGTACGTTATATTACATTATAGGTAGACGAGTTTTCCCCTTTTCTGATTGGTCCAGAGCAGTCACCTGACCCAAGCCAGGCCCATCAAACTCTAGCGTCAGAGAATTAGATTTAGATACAGAGATTGGAGGCCCCCAGAACGTGAGCGTGACCGGGTCGACCCGTTCCAACAGTCCAGGTGCTGGCGTTTCCTTCCTGGTCTCAGCTGTTCACCGCTTAGAGCCCATGTGATGGCTCATCACCTTTTCAATAAATCCCCCTTTGGGCCAAAGTTTAGCATTAATTTCTTCCTTGTGACTCCCAAAGCTGAAACAGAAAGAGACTCCCCTCTGTGGCAAGAATTGCGCTAGGAGCGAGGGTAATGAGGACAGACATAATACAGTTCCCACCTTTGCACATTTCACAAACATCAATCAATGCTAAATGTGGCATTAGTCTCACCTCTTTGATTATCCCATAACTACTAAAAATGGGCCCATATCTTTTCTTCCTATGAAGAATTCCCTTGGGGGGCGCCTGGGTGGCTCAGTGGGTTAAGCCTCTGCCTTCGACTCAGGTCATGATCCCAGAATCCTGGGATCGAGCCCCGCATCGGGCTCTCTGCTCAGCGGGGAGCCTGCTTCCTCCTCTGTCTCTGCCTGCCTCTCTGCCTACTTGTGATCTCTATCTGTCAAATAAATAAATAAAATCTTAAAAAAAAAATTATAAAAAAAAAGAATTCCCTTGGTGTTGTCTGATGCTAGAAATTTGGGGACGCTAGGACATATAGAAAGCTGTGTGGTTATGTGTATGAATTACAGGTTTTAACTAATGCTAATAACTTCATTTGTTTAGCTATAGGATATCATCTTTTAATAAAATGTTTCATGTAAGATAACATTTGATCTTAGTAAAATTTAAATACCATTTAGAGACATTTTGGAGAAAAAAAAATATATCTTTTAGAGAAAAAACAATATGATAACCATAAGGTTCCCAGATAGTTAACAAGGAAGAAAGGAAGGAAAGTATTTAAAATGCAAAATTAATATTTAGTGAACATTTTTCATACTTTGGAAATACATTTTGCTTTAAACAGGCAGAATTTCAGCAGCTGGAAACCTGTTGTATGTTTAATTAAATGGCCCATACATGTGTTTATAATACACAGAACTGTGGCCTGTGAACGGATCCCTGGGGTGGATAGTCGGACATTTGCCTCATTGAACTCCACTCTGGAGGTCATGGGAAAGGGGGTGCTTGTTTGAGTTTTCTCCTTCCTAGTTCCACATTTCCTCCACCAGCTACTGGCATACAAACACACTCGTGCCCCAAGCATGGTGGACTCCGCTGACCTAATCTGCCCTGAAGTGCCAGGCCTGTCCACACATCTCTGGATTACACCAGCATGTCCAGCTCTCCCTGACTTCCCCTAAGGGATGGTGCAGGCTGTCTCCCCCAGGCCAGGTTCCTCTGATTGATTTGCCTTTTGCTCTCTTCTTCCCCTGGGAAGGGAGATCCTCAGCACTGACTGGGGCAAAGAGAATGAAGCTGAGATGCTGATTCTTCCTTAATGAGCTCAAGTTCTCCAGATGGCAGCAAGCGCTCGTCATGCAAATTCTTGGCAGCTGGGAGCCTGTCAAGTGGCTACTGCTGCTTATTGTTACCACCGCTCCCCCACCCCCTCCACACAGACGCAGAAGAAATACCATCTGTCTACTGTAGGGCTGAGTGGTACTTTCCAAGTCCTGTAGTCGGTGCCGCTTAGCAGCCCTGTGCTGTACCCGCAGCCCAAACATGAGTTGCCCCAAGATGGCATCCAGTCTGGGGAAGCGCCGAGCCAGGGAGGTCCACCCCAGCCGGCAAGCCCCTCTCCTCCCTGGCCTGGCCCCCACCTGGCTCCACGCAGGGACAGTTAACTCGCAGATTTCTCACAAGATATTTATGTAACAAAAATTGCAAAACTGGCTCTGTTTGTCCCTATCGATACTGAGAAGGGAACAAGATGACCTGAATTAGCCGCCTATCTCCATCCCTAGGGACCGATGGAGTAGAGAATTGGCTGGCGAGCGCACCGCAGAAGTGAAAAGCACAGCCTGGAAGAGAAAAAGATGCCTGGATCGTGGGGATGATTTCCTTTTGCTTTCGTTTCTCTCTCACAAACATCATAACTCCTGAGTAACAATGAACTCTCCTCAGATGTTAAGATCTTTAGGGACACATGAAAGCTGTCACTCGAAAGGTTCCAAACTCTAGGGAAGGCTCAGTACCTGTTCCATCGTGGAGTCCTAGGACCACTGCGGTCCTTCCATAACTGTGTTTTTTACTTTTGTTTTGTAATTTTTGGTCATGTATACAAATGCACGCAGAAACCTAATCATAATATGCCATATAATTTCCTCATCCTTAACGTTTTCTCCAGAGGTAAGGGAGTAATTAGTTCATACGCCTAAATTCAAGTCACACGACCTTCCTCTATTTGTGCAAATCTCCTCTTCTATTATCATTTTTTTAACTTTTAGTATTAATCCCCCATAGACCTAGACATCAACATCCACAAAGTATGAGTAATCTCCACCTTCCTAACTGACCTTCCATGTATTTCCTTAGATAAGCATCCCTGAAAAATATGTTATGTTTACTTTTTATTTGTGTTCTTTAAAAAAAAAGTTATACATGTATATGCATATACTGTTATATATAAGTATACATTGCATCATTCCCAACTTTTCCACCAATTTAATGCTCTTAGTTCTATCCCTGTTGCTATCTTCCCCACACAGGTGGTCACTTTCCCATAAAGAGCCTCATTCTATCCTGCTTCTCACTCTGCTTTTGAGAGGTGGAGTAACTTCTTCATCAGTAATTTGAGAATGGTTGCTATGCTTGGCTCTGTTCTGCCTGCTTCCCCATTGGTCCTGGATACCTACAGGGAGTTGTTCACTTTATCTTCTGCTCAGACTTGAAGAGTCGACATACTTCAATTTTCAATTACTGTACGCCTTTTGGGAGAGAGTTCTTCTGGTGTGTACATCAAGAGTGGGATTGTTGGATCATAGTTACATGAATGGTTAATTTCACCAACTACTACCCATTATTGGCCAAAGTGACAGCACCATCTGCCCTCCACCAGCAGTTGATATTATGAGACTTTCTAAATTTTTTTCAGTCTGATAATGATAGTTCATGATTGTTTAAATTAGTCAATATCTGCTATTTACAATTTGATCCCTAGGCCCACGTTTCTGTGAATTCCATTTATTTTATTCGATTGTTGCTGAATCTACAGACTTCTTACTCATTTGCAAAAAACCAACTTACACACTCTATGTGTCTGTCTATGTAATGTAATTATCACTTGTTGGTTCTCCCATTATAAATATCTTCTTTTAATCTGTACCTGCCTGTTAACTTTGCTTGTGGAGTCCTTTGTAAAACAGAATGTTTATATTTGGATTTTGCTAAATGTATCATTTCCTCTTCTCATTTGTGCTTTTGGACATTTTGGGGATTCCCCAAATGAAGTCACAAAGTTAAACTCCTATAGCTTTTTGTTTTTGCTTTTGTTTTTCATAAATGCTTTAGATTTTTTTTTGTCTTTCAAATTTAGGATTTTTCTTCTTTTCTTTTAATATGGTATAAAAATGAATTTCAAATTCATTTTCCTTTGTGTGGTGACCTAATTCTTTCTATTGCTTATATTAAAGAATCTACATTTTTTGTTTAATTTATGATGTCACCTCGATCATATTCTTTCTCCTCTTTCTGGATTCTATTCCATTCTATCATCTACCTGTATGTTCCCCCACTAGTACCACATTTTTTAACAACAGTTTTGTGATGTGCCTTAAGTTCTATTTGGGCAAGTCCTTTCTTGGCTCCTTTGTAAAAATTTCTGTAACTATTGATGGACCTTTATCTTTCTACATACATTTATTTTAGAATCAACTTTTAAAGTTTACTCAAAAATCCTCCTTGGATTTTGACTAGATTAGATTTAATTAATAGATTAAATTGTGAAAATTTGAAGTGCATATATAATATTAAATATACCTTTCATTTTACTCAAGTTTTTTTGTCCATTTATTATGTTAATAGCATATTGATTCTTTTGAATTTTCTGTTACGTATAATTAAGGACATTTTTGTCTCTACCTTTCTAGTACATGATTGCTATTTCTTTTTTACCTTATTTCATTGGCTAGATGCTCCTAGAATGTTTTCTCATTGGAAATGAAAGTGAACATCCTTGTCTTCTCCTCAACTAGAAACGGGCTGGACCTGAACTCCTCTACTATAGCTGATATTTGCTGTAGGTTTTTGTCACCTAGCTTTGCCATACCTAGTATTTCTTATGAATTGAAATAGTTCAGGTTATTTGGTGACACTTCAAACCATGAAATCTTACACTTTCAAGTAGACCATTACAATTACAAAAAAAGTGAGTTTATCTCAGAATACTAGCAATCAAAAATGTTAAAACATTTCCACCATCTTGTTGACATCCAATTTTTCAGATATAAATCCAACATCTTTTTGATGGTATTTTGTATCCATTACTTACATTTGCCTCTCACTTGAAAAGTGTTAAGTTTCAAATACAAAAAGCATTTGCTTTCCTCTAATCCTACAGTAACAGAGTAATATACCTAACCTTGGTGTTCTAACAGTGGAGCTTCTAGTCCTGGTTTAATCTTTGATCACCAGCCCTAACCTACTTATAAGACCAGTGTTCCCACATTTGTTCTACTATCTGAAACTTCTCACAACACGATACCCTATTCAAATCTCTGTCCCTTGGTTCCATTTTCTTTATCACTTTTCTTTATTTTCCACATAGCTATACATCTCATAAATTTAGGTCTTCATTTGTTTCCTTATATTTGGGCTTATATATCTGTCAAGTGGTTTTATTCCTTTCTTCAAAACCTCACCCCTTCCTTGGTAATAAGGAAGTATGATTTCCTACTACCATCAAATCTTCTCTAAACAGGAGAATGAAAGGATAGTCTTAAAGACAGTACTATAAGCATATAATAATTCTTACATTCAAATGTGTAGAGTAGAAAGATTGTGTTGCTGTTGTGTTTTCTGTATCAGTTGGCATGGATATAATACAAATACTTGTATTTAATAAATACAAGTTCAATTCAGTTCAATTCAATTCTCACTGATAGTGAAAACATGTATGTTGGAAAAGACATAGTCCAGTAGTGGTTCTTAATGTTAGCATATATCAAAATCATCTGAGGGCTTATTAAAGCATAGATTTCTAAGCTTCACTCCAGAATGTCAGATTCAGAGGCTCTAGGGTGGGGCTACATATGCATTTCTAATAAGTTTCCAGGTGCTGCTGCTGGTGGTCTAGAGAACCACTTTAGTATCCCTTGACATAATTACTTTCATTTAATATTGATCTTTCCATAGACAAACTATTTTTTTATTCCAGATTCAAGTTGCATTTTGTGTCTTGAGGCAATAACCATTACGTCTTTAACTTATTTCAGTTTCTCAATGTATTTTGCTCAAGTATATGAAATTGCTATTCATCCATTTTTAAGCATTAAAATTGAAATTGCGTATGATTTAACCTAATATTAAACTTTGCCAACAGGGGCTTTTTAAAATAGTTATTTCTATTAAGACAAAAAAGTCTCCTGATTATAACTTTCTCATAATTACCCCTGGTCAATTCCTCAGCCTGAAGAGTCTAGTTGCTTCCCCAGGCTCAAGTTAAATCTTGCTTAGTTCCATAGAGATGGATAATAGAAAATGTTCTTTGCTTAATATAAAGTTTAGAAAATTAGAAAATTCTTTTTTTTTAAGATTTTATTTATTTATTTGACAGAGAGAGATCACAAGTAGGCAGAGAGGCAGGCAGAGAGAGAGGAGGAAGCAGACTCCCTGCGAGTAGATAGCCTGATGCGGAACTTGATCCCAGGACCCTGAGATCATGACCTGAGCTGCAGGCAGAGGCTTAGCCCACTGAGCCACTCAGGCACCCCGAAAATTAGAAAGTTCTTAAAAACCAAATAATGTATCTTTACAGGAGTAGACCATAGTCTTCAGGGTCAACTTTCTTTGTTAGTCTGTTTTTTGAGTCAAATTACTAAAAAAAAAGAAAAGAAAAAAAATCTTTAATTTTATGGGTTAATTATCAAGAAAATAGAAGTAAATAAATAGACTAATTTTTCTTTAAGATACATTAGAGGTTTTTGGTTTTGTTTTTGTTTTTAAGATTTTATTTATCTATTTATTTGACAGAGAGAGAAATCACAAGCAGGGAGAGGAGCAGGCAGAAGGCGAGGGAGAAGTTGGGAGCTGAGCAGGGAGCCCAATGCGGGCTGGTTCCCAGGACCCCAGGATCATGACCTGAGCTGAAGGCAGATGCTGTACCAACTGAGCCACCCAGGTGCCCCAAGAGGTTTAAAAATCATAGCTAACAATGCATATCCTAGATTGCTTGGGTGGCTCGGTTAAATATCAGCTCTTGATTTCAGCTCAGGACATGATCTCAGGGTCCTAAGATCAAGCCCAATGTCAGGCACTGCACTCAGTGGAAAGTGAGCTGGAGATTCTCTCTCTCCCTTTCCCTTTGCCCCTCCCTCCCCCATTCTCTTGTGTTCTCTAAATAAATAAATAAATAAAATATTTTAAAAATAAAATAAAAATAAATGAAAAGCTTAGCTAACAAGACATATCTGATATTGTTGGATTAACTCAACATGCTAAAAAAATAAATTTAATTTTAAAAATACAACGGCTCAGTCCATTAAGCATCTGCCTTTGGCTCAGGTCATGATCCCAGGGTCCTGGGATTGAGTCCCCCATTGGGCTCCTTGCTTGACAGGGAGCCTGCTTCTACCTCTGCCTGCCACTCCCCTTGCTTGTGCTCACTTGCTTTCTCTCTTGCTCTCTCTCTCTGACAAATAAGTGAATTAAAAAAAAAAAAAAAAAGACAATTATGCAGTGTTGCCTGAGTGGCATAGTCCATTCTGCTTCCAACTGCTTGTTTCACCTCAGGTCCTGATCTCAGGACTGTGGGATCAAGCCCTGCATTTGGCTCATGCTCAGCACAGAGTCTGCTTGAGTTTCTCTCTCCCTCTCCCTCTGCTCCTGCCCCCACTCTCTCTCTCACAAATAAATAAATAAACCTTAAAAAAATACAATTATACAAATTGGAATATTTTCCTGAAATTTCCCCCAGTTTTCACGTTCTTTTTTAAAGCAAATATATGGTTTGTACTGTGCTCAGGAGCACAACAGGATATTCAATTTTGTTCCAATCTATTAAGAGAACAGTTCTTATGTTCAAGACCTTGGGAATGAAGTTCTTGCTCATGGGAGGGTTTGGTTTGGTTTCGTATGTAGAAAATCAATTTGTGAGTCTCAAATGCAACCAATATCTAAAGACAGGCTTGAGCATTTAGCTATGACAATCATACATAATAAATTGCACCTATCTTTTTAACAACTGCTAGCTAATCAGACTGAACAAATCTTTGTCATACCCAATTCTATGGGCCAGGGTATAGCCAATGATTCCACATCTTCACATTTTTGATAGTAGCTGGGAAATTGAACTCTCAATGAAGAAATTTTATGGTTGTCCAAAACATGTTCTACCCTGTTAAATTTCTTCACAAAGGTTATTTTTTATAAAAAGCAATTTGATAATTAAATGACCCATTTTTACCCTTGTCACAGCATTAAAAAAAAAATGACAGGATATTTTGTCATTCATAACACAACTTCTTTATTCTCTCTTCATTATGTAGGAAATTTTATCTCATTCTATCTTATTTTTCCTTTTTTGTTTCCTTTTTCCTAAATAATACCAACTTGGTACAAGCTGGTTAGTTTTTGTTTGAATTTTTGCAGTTGAACTTTGCAAAATTTAGTTGTGATTTTTGACTTCTTCTGTCACCAACTTACTCTGTGATTCCAACATCTTACCGGGTATGTTTTGGGAAGTGGGAGGTTTATTTTAACTTACATACAGTATAAGAAATATGGACTAGTAAAACAGGTAAATGTGAATTTTAATCCTAATTATGCCACTAATTATCTCTGTGACCTTAGGCGAGTAACTTACTTTCTTGAAAGCTTAGCATTTTTCCTTTTAAAATAAGCATATAAAAATCTTCCTCTATACAAGAAAAATACAAGAAAAATTTCAGTTCCTGAAATTTCATTAAAATACAAATGTTTACACACTTCACAGCACTCATCATAGCACATACCCTCCCCAATGTCCGTAACTCCACCCCCCTTCTCCCAACCCCCCTCCCCCCAGCAAACCTCAGTTTGTTTTGTGAGATTAAGAGTCACTTATGGTTGTGAAGTGTGTAAACCTGGCGATTCACAGACCTATACCCCTGGGGATAAAAATATATTATATGTTTATAAAAAATAAAAAATAAACATAAAAATAAATAAAATAAAGAAAAAAATTCAAATGTTTCAGAGGGCAATAGTATAAATATGTTACATGAAAACATTATACTTGAAGAAAAGTTTAAAAAGATTAGCCTAATCTGTGTGATATATGAAGCTGATTTGAAATTTAGAAATTAATCCATCCCACAAATATATATCCTGTGTATCTGTCAAGTTTGGGATTTGACTTGCCTATGAGATTTAGACTAGAGTTTAGAGCTCCCCATGGGAGCAACTTACAGTGTGAGTCCCCAAAGCAATGTAACTTCCAGGCAGTCTACTGGGCACTTTGAACGTAATCCAGAAAGTACTACTTAGGACCAGGCCATGGTCTCTTTTTCCCTGAGCCCTCTGTTCTATTACAACATCATGCTGTGAAAAAAAAGGCTGAAGTTTCCTCCTGGTGGAGTAGGGTCTTATGATATTCTACCCAATCCAGTGTATCAGATCTTATAACATACCATTACGTTACATATTGCTAAGAAAGACCCAAAAAGCTGACAACTGAATTATAATCCATACTTCTTGTCTCTTATAATTTTAATTTTATACATATGAAAAGAGCCCATCTAGACTTATTCGGGATTATATATTACTCTTATGCATATATAAAAAAGAAAACATAAGCAAAACAGATAAGACGTTTGAAAAGCTTTTTCATATTTCAAGTTGAGCTCTACTAAATCATGTTCTGTACAAGAATTGTTAACGCCTGTGATTTTCCACACAATAGCGTCATCTGTGCCATTAAGAACATTGGTGATGCAGCATTTCTTACAAAAGAGCTCTATCATTGTGTCCAGGATTTTCTTCCAAGCCACTGGCACTAATTCTGCCAGTTCTCATGCACATGTACAAACAATAACATCCACAATAGGAATGCCACCTAGCCAACAGCCATTGTAGAACACCTAATTTCAACGATAAAAATATGAAAAAATGTACATCTTAGAATCAGTAAAATGCAATACTTCTGAAAGAGCTATAACTCATTAAGTAGAACTATTTTCCTAGTTCCTAGAAGTTGATATCAGTTTTAAATATGAAAAGATAGTTTTCTATTGATTTGTACTTTGTCCCATCTTTTTTTGTTTTTGTTTCTCGTTCTTCCTCTGGAATTACTACTTGTCTCTAACCATCTTGAATTCCATGAAGCAGAAAACTGACCACAGTGACCAAGTCAAACGGGGATTTATTTTTCTCACATAACGAGGAAGACTCCAGGTGGAAGCACTAGGGCAAGTGGGAGGCACCACAATGCCATCAATGATCCATGCTGCTGTCTTTTTCTGCTGTGGTTCAAATGCTATCACATCCTCATGGTTGCAAGATGGCTGCTGCATTATGGCCACATTCCCAAGAGGAATTGGGAGAGAACAAAGGGTGAAAGTCATCATGGAAACACCAGTCCTTCTTCATCAGACCTCTTCTTACCTCTCACTGGTAAACACTGGGTTAAACGACGAACCTGACTTCAAAAGGGTCTCAGGAAAGAAATATTTTCTAACTGGGAATATTGCTTTCCTGGTAATATTGGGGTTCTCTTGATAAAAAAAATAAGTGGAACTCTGGAAAAGAGCATGGAGTTTCCTCAAAAAGTTGAAAATAGATCTACCCTATGACCCAGCAATTGCACATTTACCCTAAAGATACAAATGTAGTGATCCAAAGGGGAACGTGCACCCAAATGTTTATAGCAGCAATGTCCACAATAGCCAAACTATGGAAAGAACGTAGATGTCAATAAGCAGATGAATGAATAAAAAAGATATGGTATATATATACAATGGAATACTATGCAGCCATCAAGAGAAATGAAATCTTGCCATTTGTGACAACGTGGATGGAACTAGAGGGTATTACGCTTAGTGAAATAAGTCAGTCAGAGAAAGACAACTATCATATGATCTCCTTGATATGAGGAAGTCGAGAAGCAACATGGGGGGTTTGGGGGTAGGAAAAGAATAAATGAAACAAGATGAGATTGGGAGAGAGATAAACCATAAGAGACTCTTAATCTCACAAAACAAACTGAGGATTGCTGGTGGAGGGGGGAGGGTGGTTGGGTTATGGGCATTGGGGAGGGTATGTGCTATGGTGAGTACTGTGAAGTGTGTAAACCTGGCGATTCACAGACTTGCACTTCTGGGGCTAATAAAACATTATATGTTAATAAAAAAAATAAAATAAGTAGAAGATGATTATCTGTAAGTAAGTAGTTCTACCCGCTACCACTCTATGGTCCTAAAAGTTCCAAAGCTTCAAGTAGTATGCTTGTCACATGCACGTGGAAGGCTGTGGGTTTTGCTTTATTTTATCTAATGCAGTTGGGTAGGATTTCATTGGGAATTAAACAGATCTCTTCAATAATGTGACTAATATATTGTACTTCTTCATCTCCATAAAAAGCATTAGCTGTAAAGTGAAAGAAAATGAAAGACATCAAAATGCTTAAGAATTCAAGTGACATAATATTGTAGTACTTTTCTAATTCAGAATGTTGCTTTACACATAACAAGCATTTAATGAATGTATATAGTATGAATTAGTAAGTATTTTTATCACTTTTCTAAAGATTCATTCTTGGTTTATTTTTTTCTACATCAGATTGGGGGCAAAGATCCCTATGCAAGATACAATAATGATCCCTTACATGTGAATAACATTTAACCCTAAGTATTTTCTTCCACATTCAAAGTTTAACTTCCAAAAAGTTAAATTACAAAAGATATTTACATATTAATCACAAATTGGTCTAATTATTCCACTAGCAAAGCAAGCAGTGTGTCCTGAGATGTTACAGTCATGCTTGTAAAAAAGTTTTACTCTGAAATGTTTACTTTGGTTTTCCCACTGTCATCTGTCTCACCTTCACCTTTTCTCTGCCGTTGGCTCTTCTTAGCAGTTATTTTAACTCTTCCACCCCTACATATACTTAGACTTTGCTATTTTTCGAGGTCATCATTTACACTAATACCATAATTCCTTGTTTATTCTTTATACCAGTAAGGATAAAATACTGTAGACTCTCCCTTTGTCACTAGGCTGCCCTTCCTTCTCTCTCCATCTCCAACTGGCTCTGTTTTCTGGATCCTGCTTCCATAAGACACATGCAGGAAATAGACTTCACCTTGTTCCTTCTTACCTGTACCTTTCTCTAGGAAGATACTGTCTCTGCAGCTGTAGAATTCTACATGGTTTTAATCCAGAGGCATTGCGTACCATATCCCACTGATATCTGCTTTGTACTAATTCTTAGATCTCTTACAGACAGCTGCCAATCATAATACTCTAAACTTCAAGTTCATTGACCTCGATTTCACACAATCACCATTCCAATTTCTTAGTGTTCTTACTGTAACACTTTCCTGTGGGGTTTTTTGGTTTCTGTTTTTATTTTTATTTTTGCTGTTTTATAACCCTTTTGAGGTCCTTTATACAACCTTTTATACACCCCTACATAATCTATATTCCTTTTTTTCTGCATTATATGCTACGTTACTAGGAATACAGGAATTATGTCTAAATAATCTGTGTATTCTTACAACAAGCAGAGTATAGAGAGGCACAATAAATTGTTGGATCAATGAACGATTCTTCTCCCAGATTTTGTATAGTACCCCCTTACTAAAAAAAAAAAGAAAAAAAATCTTTTTAAGCGATATGCCTATTTCAGCAGTCATTTGACATGAGCAGGCCAAATCCAAGGAGTGGCCCTCATAATTGTTCATGTGTTCAGCCTTCTAAAGTAAACATACACACATCAAACTTGAAAAACATCCAAATTGGTGTGCCTGGAATCTCATTCTCTTTTGGCAAACATTGTGGGCTGCCTTCCTGTTTGTAGTGTTGTTTCATTAGGTCATGAAAAAGGCCCCATCAGAAGGCTGGCACACCCCATTAGTGGAATTATACTCAACTGAGGTTTAAAAACAATTTGACGACCAAAAAAAAAGTTTGATCAATATTACTGTTTTTTAAAATATTGGTTTGCTGACTTCTGTATTGCCTGTGTCATCACCTGTTTTCTTTTGCGTCTTCTTCTCATCACAGCACACTCCAAAAATATTCATTGGCCTTTTAATTCATGTATTCAACAAACATTTATTAAACCACCTCTGTGGAAAAGGCACACTCCCACCCACCAACCCGGATCCCCATACTCCTTCCCAGACTCTAATCTTCCAGCAATTGGTCTATCTCTTGTACTAATGCCGGACATTTTTGAAGCTATGTGATTGTCATTTTGGTGCTGGTATTCACTGAAGGTGGAAGGTGGTCTTTTTGGTAATCACACTGAAAGGATGGAAATTATAAAACTAAAAATTATGACTTGAAAGGCAGAGTTTAGAGAGTACATAAACTGAATTCTCTCTTCTGCAACCACATTCTCTTGAACCTAGAATCTAGATGTTGTTGAGAAGACTCTGGTATGGTAGAAGATGGATACTGCCATATTGAAGTCAAAATGAGAGGCAAGGTGGTCAACAAAAATTTGGACTAGTGACTGAAGAGCAACAATAATATAATAATAACAATAATAAAATAAGTCAGTAACTTATTTCTGAGTAACAATTATAGTCTTTTGCTATCTACTAGATTAATGAAAGTTTTGTTATAGGCTACCAGTCGTGCTGTGTGGTATTAAGAGACACCCCCATGTCCACTCATTTCAGAAAGAGTTAAGGAAAGCACAGTGCTCCCCCAGCCCAACATGGAAATGGCAATTGTGGTTAGTGAGATCCCAAAAGAAAGGCCCAGCTCCTGGGGTATGTCAGTGTTCTGAACACCAGCAACCCTCCCTACACTGGGATTTGTCCTCTACTGCCAAACTTGTAATCAAATAACTTGCTATTATTAAGAGAGCTGGGAGGTGGGAGGTAGGGGAGGGATACCCACAGAGCATTCTCTGTGCTACTTATTTTGAATAGGAGGATAAAAAAATGAACAACTCTGACCAGAAGGAGCTTACATTCTAGGAAAGCATGTAGCCAATGAAACAAGCAATAGTATATAGTATGTGACATGATAATAATATGTACTTGAGAGTCTATCTTTTTTTGATAATTTTTATCAAAGATACAAAGTTCTTTCAATACTATGGCTTTTTTTTTTCTTTTTTTTTTTTTTGGTCTCTCCTTTGTAAGGCTTTCTTTATTACGCTACAACAACTGCAGAATTTTAAAGCTTGAAACACTTCCTCCTATGATAATATAACAAACCCTGTTTACCATGTAAAATACTCTATAGTTTTCTGAGAGTCCTTAAAGCCATAGAGAATTAAATGATTCATTTTCTAAGAACTTCAGTTCTACAAGATTTTTAGAGTAATGGCTTTATTAAATATTAAAATAATCACTGAAATATGGAGAAGAAAGCAAAATTAATGATCAATTGTGTTTAATGTCACTGGAGAATTCAAAGACATTCTGTGCTTAAAGCAAGGGGCTTTGATTTTATCCCCAGATCTTAGGAGTAACAGATGCTTAGTGAAATAGTTTGAGAAGTCTTAATTTAAAACTGTAAGTAAGGGACTCCCGGGTGCCTCAGCCGGTTGAGCATCTGCCTTTGGCTCAGGTCGTGATCCTGGGGTCCTGGGATCAAGCCTCTCACTAGGCTTCCTGCTGAGTGAGGAGCCTGCTTCTCTCTCTGCTTCTCCCCCTGCTCGTGCTTTCTATCTCCCTCTCTCTCTCTCTCTCTCTCTCAAATAAATAAAAAACCTTTTAAAAATAAAAAGAAATGTAAGTGACAGCAGCCCACATGCCACCATTCTTTTTCTTAAAAACAAAAGTATGCATATATACCAAAGAATGTATATCACATATATGTAAAGTATGAAGAATAATACAATAAAATACTGCATTACCATTGACATGTTCATGTGTTCATGTATCCTATCCTGCCCCACCACACCCTATGCTGGAATTTTTACATATTTTTATGATATCCACATACCCTAAGCAATACATTATTTTTGCATGGGTTGCATATTGAAAAGTTTTTAAGAAGTTACACCCACTGTATTATCCTGCCAAAAATAGATTTTTTCACTCACACAGATACTTGTAGCTATTGTTTATTGATTTTTCACACAGTATAACTGACATGGTATGAAAAGGATAAAAGTGTTTTGCATGTTCTCATGTCAATAAACGTTTAGGCTATTTCCAAACATTCACTTTTACATACATTGCTGCTGTGAACATTGTTGTACAAGCTTCCCGATACACATTAGTAGAAATTACTCTGTTTATCTACGAGTAATTTTCTGGGTCATAGGGTATGGACATTTTTAACTCTACAAAATAGTGCCAAATCATTTTCCAAACTATTTATGCTATTTCCTGTCCAAAATACACGAGTTGTTATTGCTTCATATCTTTTACAACATTCATTATTGTCTGGCTTTTTGATATTTGCCAATCTTTAGAGTTGAAATTGTATCTGAGAATTCAACTTACCCTTCCTCTGTGTCTTATAAGGTTGAGTTTTTATTTATGTCAATTGACCCTTGAGTTTCTTTTTCTGTGAAGTGACATTCAGATAGTCTTCCTCTCCTCCTGCCCCCATATTTCTATTGAGTTGTTTATCTTATTGATTTTTTTATTGATCTTTAGGAGTTTGGGGTTATATAATCCACTTTAGTTCAACATGACAATCTGTGCTCAGCTTTCATGTTATTTATGTCTTCTAATGAATGTAGTTCTTTGTCTCAATGTATTCAGGTAATCAACCTTTTTAATGGGGTTTACCCTTTTGAGGTCTTATCTACAAAAACTTTTTCCTATTTCTAAGTAGGAATAAAGGTAAGAAATTATTTCTCATTTGAGGAGCAAATATCATAGCAAATAGGAACTCTATTGTACATGATTTTCATTTAAAAGCCTCGCCTAAATAACCAACACTCCTAATTTTCTCTATAAAAAATTGAATTTTCAAGGGCACCTGGGTGGTTCAGTCAGTTAAGCACCTGACTCTTCATTTTGCTCAGGACATGATCTCAAGGTCCTGAGATTGAGCTCCCCATAGGGTTCTGGGCTCTGCACTGGGTGTGGAGCCTGCTTAGGATTTTCTTTCTCTCTCTCTCTCTCTCTCTCTCTCTCTGCCTCTCTCTCTCCCTCTGCCCCTCCCTGCAACCCTGCCCCCTGCCCTACCCCAGGCTCATGCTTGCTCACGTACTCTATCATTCTATAAATAAATAAATAAATAAATAAAACTTTCAATGTTAATAGATTGCTTCTCTGTTGTTGTAGATTGCAAAAACATCACAAATGCCTCCCTTCACTACACATACTCTTCTCTGCAATGTGACATAGCTGCCTCTGTCACAGTGTGATGGTCTTTATCTTTCCACTCTGTATATCTGGAGGATATCCAGGTACTGTCTTGGTCCATGGGACTTTGACGAAAGTATGCAAGCAGAGGCTTGGAAATTGCTTATCCCTCCAGAGCTTACACTCTTGCTTTTTATGGAACTCTTTGGTATCTATGAGAAGAAACCTGGGTTAATCTGTTAGAGGAAAGAGACCACGTGAATCAGAAACAGGTTATCCTAGTGAGACCACCCTAGTTCATGCAGCCCCAGTTAAGGAGCCAGGCTGGACATACTCAACTAATTCAGAATCATGCAGAGAATAAATGTTTGTTGTTTCAAGCAACAAAGTTTGGGAAGATCTGTTAAGCAACAAAATTTAATCAATACAATATCATACAAGACTGATTTCTATTTCTGTTAAGTACTTTCTTTGTTTATGGGGACAGAGATGGCTAGGGCCAAGAATTCATCCTCTCCTTCTTTAAGTAGCAGATGTTCCCCCTTTATGTGGATATGTAGCTATGGACTACATTTTCCAGTCATCTAGCAGCTATGTAAGACCACGTAACTAGGTCTGGGCCAATAGCGCATGTGTAGTAATGACAAGTGCAACTACATATGCTTGTGTTGGCCTCTGTCCTTTCCCCTCCCCCCACTCCCCTTTTTTGGACTGCAATGTAGGCAGACCATAGTTCACCTTTAACTAAGCAAGAAAAGAAAACACTTCAAGGGTTATTGTTTACACTCACCTGATTTTGAACTGTCCTCTGAAAATATATTTCTACCATAAAACCTACTCTGTTGAACTTATTTATTATAGCAACTTAAGCTGTATCTTAACTAATATACTTATCAACAGTCAGTTGTGTTTGTCTTTATACTTATTTATGACAAACGTATTTATTATTATAATTACACGATTTAAAAAAAATACTGTTTCACTTGATGAAATATGAGGGTGAAATAAAAAGAAGTTATTGTTTCCATGGAAATGAACTTGAATACTTTGGAATAATTCAGTAGAGCTATTCACTAAAAATTAGGTGTGGATGAGACAATTGGAAATGATGGGGAGAAAATCATCAAAATCTGAAGGATTCTCTCAGACTGCTTCACAAATGTCTTTAAATTCTCCTTTTACTTTAAAAAATATCATTTTGTAAGAATGATGTTATGTGTGAGATTTGTAGGGAAAAAAAAAAACAGATGATTTTGAGCTCCAACTGGTAGACATATTTAAAGAAAAGACTTTGACCCAAAATTATAAATATATCAAATGAGAGCAAATTAATGTGCTTTAGGATAGTACAAAATGTCCAAAAGAACTTTTTTATTATTATTATTCCCTGATTTGCTTATTTTTATTTTTTAATAAATCAAACATATATTGGTCTCAATTACATGACTAAGAAGGCTTCTAACTATAATCTCTTCAATCATGAGCTGATCCTATGTGGGTAAAGTAAAGTAGGACTGTGATTGGGGCAAAAGTAGAAGTGATGGGGATGCTAGTAACCCAGAGACAGCATGGGCTTTGCAAAGGGAAGCTACTACTTGACTCCAGCAAATTGTTGACATGTGATGTTCCACCAAACTTTCCAGATACTTCCATTTGGGAGAAGCTAGAAATCGATATGTGTGTGTGATCTTTGGGTTTTAAGTGTCAGCAACTGTGGCAGAGACAGTTAGCCATGGACCAAAGTACATTTTCCTTTTAGTGAGACCACGTTTCACAAGCTTCCCTGAATTTAACTGGGGCCACATGACCAGGTTCCAGCCAATGGCAAGTATACAGAAATGACTGATGTGTTTTCTTTCCAGGTCTGGTGTACAACACATCATGAGATCCTTTCTCCTTCCACTGCCTGAAATGCTGGTAACCAGAGCATTCATGTAAAGCAGTATTAAAGATGATGGAAGTTGTTTTCATCCTAGATCCCTGAAAGACTACATGAATAGAGTCCTTTCTCCACCTCCTAACCTGGAACATAGGAACATCTAGTCTAGACTGAGTGAAAAATCAATTTCAACTGCAGCAGAGCAATTACATTTTGACTTTATTGGGTATACCATTTAATCAACACTAACTGATAGAGCTCTTACCAACTTCGATATAAAATATTATGTGGGATAAAATTCAGTCTTCTGAGCCCTCAATTTTAGTATCTGCATTTAAGCATCTTCTTTCTTCCTTCTGCCTTTCCAAAAAATGTGGGGGTTGTCTTACTATTTTTCTTCCTTCTGAGTCTTTCTCCTTCTATAGTCCTTTTTGAAGAAGATGATAAAATGATTGTTACTTCTTTCTCTTGTTTTCATTTTATCCTTCTCCATCCTACCCTATTCTCTTTCTTTATTCTGCCTTTGTTATTAGCTTTTCATTTTAGCTTTTCCTTTAGAGTCCCTCCTTTTGAAGCTTTCTTATCCAAGGGAAAAAATATATATGTGTCCAAACTCATAACACCCACATTCCCATAGTTCTGATTTTCTTGTCCATTTGCATTTTTTCCACGAGGTTTTCATGACTTATACCCACATCCTGGCCTCAAAAATCCTCTGTACTAATAAATATTTTTAAATAAGTGGATCTGGAAGATGAGGAGTGAAGCATAGCGATGTTGGAAAGGGACATAAGTAAAAATACTCGTGTGCCAACAGTTACCCAAGACCTTACCTTTCTTCCTATTTCCTCACTCTGCTTTTGCTGGCTTTCCTCATATATTAATTTCTCTTCTAGGAGCTTCTTTTCTGACAGATGTTCAAAATTAAATGGTAGTTTTTTTAAGAAGATTTTTCAATGAGTTTCTTTATAAAAGGTATTAGTCTGCTGGAATGGGACCCAGTTGTTACAAAACTACCAGCAGGACTTGCTACAGATCAGACGCCATTCTAAAAGCCTTACTATGATTCAAGAAGACTCAAAATAAATCAATGAGATCAGGAGGAGGAGAAGTAGAAATGCCTCGTTTTACAGATGAATAAACTAAGTTGCAAAATTTTCAGGTAAGTTTCTGAAGTTCAGACAACAAGTAAGATGAAGAATTGGAATTGGAGCCCAGGCATTTGAGCTCCATCCTGGTTCCAGAGCCCTCTTAGACCCACAACACAAGTGACAATCCTGAGGCACAACAGAAGGCTCTTTTCCAAAGTCCCACCTTCAAACCAGGAGAGAACCCCAGGTTTTGTAAGTCATAATATAAGACTTATTCCAACAAATCAAACATTTTTTTTCTGTATTTCCAACTGCCTCTCTATATTAGGTACCCACATCCTATAACACTTGACAACATACTGTATCTAATTAGCATCTTCTATAGAAACTCCTCTCTTGCAAATACCTTCATTTTGGGCAGACATCTACAAAACAAATACATTAATATTCTAGTCTAACATTTGGGTGTTGTAGCTCTAATAGCTTCAAATTCTTGAATATTAAAAATACCTCTTGTTTAATATTTTATAGATGCAGTATCTAAGTATTTGATAGTATTTTTTAAATTTTTATCCAGAAGTTTTAGTTGTTATGTAGATAATCCTAAATGTTTCCATTTGTGGGGAAAAAACTATATTGGTGCCTATGGATCTGAATGTTTTTTATATATACATATATATATATGTGTGTATATAATAATGGCTGACTGTTTTATTTATTTTGAGTACTCTGTTGAGATTCATGAAACACAGATATTGAGACCTCAGAATCTTCCTGTTGCCTAGAGTACTCTTTGCTCCCTAGGGAAATGTAAACAACTTGGTCCCTCAGGAAATATTTTTAAAGTGCCAGTCATCTTTTGTTTTGAAACTCGGTACACATCACCTCCTTCTCCAGTAGGGCACAATAATCGGCAGAAAACTAATAAGGTGATTCCATGAGCTTATTAAACCAACAAAGCAAGGAAGCTCATGAGAGAACCATTCGAAAATTAAAATTTGGCTAGAATACTATCCCTCACGTTTCTCCAATACTGAAATTATGTATTTGTACACCAAGTTGGATAAGAATTGTGGCAATTATTTGGATAATTTAGGCCAAGGACCACTTTTGCTGATAATAATTCACACAATTGCAGCCTCTTTTTGGTTTGGCTGGAATTATTCCGGCAGCTGCCTCAATTTTCCCCTTCACTTTCCATCTGTAGAGATCATACAAAATGAAAGGAAAACCATCATTGGAATTTTAAACAGTTTCACATGTCATTCAAAATCTGAAACTTTTTAGGCTAGAGAAGTCATCTCAAAAAGGAGATGGTCCTACAATGACCAAAACTGCATCAATTCACAATTCCCCACAAAAAGAACGACTGAGTCAAATCTTAGCTGGCATTAACAGTGCTCTCTCTCTCTTACCCAACTTTTTAAAGTCAGGGAAAGGAAAATAATTATTGAATACCTACCAGGTCAAGGACTATGAGTGGCATGATATTAAATTTTATTTAATTTAATTCTTTTTTTTTTTAAATCCTTTATTCAGAGATACCATTCCATCTATTTTGCAGACAAGTATAGCAAAGATTAAAACAAAAATAAGACACTTGTCCAACAGCGAACTTTAATACATGAAGAACCAGATCATTCTCTTGATATGAAGCCCAATGGTCTATCCACTGTAGAGACATAGATGACAAAAATTTCTAATCAGGAAGTTGCAAAGTCACGCCTTTTGGTGGTTTTCTCTTTTTAGTGTAAAAGCTTTTAAAATATAGGAAATCTTCTCTAAATTAGTGAATCAAAAAACATTTGGAAACTTTCTTAGGTTCAACCCCTCAATATCTTGCTAGTAAATTAGAAGTCTTAATTTTGAAAGGCAGGTAGCTCGACTCAGCCAAAGGAAAATTAAGGAGAAAATAAGAAAGTGTAATAAAATCATATTTGAGAATCCTTATTCTTCACAAAATCAATTAAATCCAATAGGTTGTTTTTATTGTTTCCATATTGTGTTAGGCACAAATAAATAACATCATCATGTAATAGAACAAGCCTAGTGTTTGAATGGGTTCTTTGAATTAGGAATTTAATAAAAGCCTAATCTTTATCTTGAATTTTACTTACATACAGTTGTCTAAAAAGTTAAGCATGAGTACAAACCAAGTAAATTCCAAGTAACATGGAGATACGATCCCAAAGTGGTTCTGAAATTTATATCTAAGAATTAGTCTCTAACCAGAATTTGGGCATGCAATCCTATTAATCAAAGAAGCAGACCAGAAATTTGGAAAACATTATCGCATTACACAGGTCAGATCCCATTCTAGTCCTATAGGATCCGATTTTTAAAGGATAGGGCTTGGACACATGTATTTTAAAAATTTTCCCTATGTGAGTTGATGTCTGTCTTGGTTAAATACTACTGGATGACGTGTCAATCTGAATTTGCTAGAGCAGTCAGTGTCTTCTGTGATTCTGGTCCAGATACTCCTCCATTTTCATCACCCATGTGTTACCTTTTTTACAGCGGTCCTACATCAGCCCCTCATCTGCCTCGCCTACTTCTACATGTGATTACATCCACATTACAATTATTCCTGCATGCATAGTGGAACGGAAGAATGTAAAGGCTGCTGTAGACTTTAAGCTGGGAGATGTGAATTGGAGAACGGTCTCCACCATCAGGGGTCCAGAGCTTTGTAGGTTGTTTATGTGGCCCTCATTTATCATAGCTCCATGCCAGATTTACGCCCCTTTCCCCTTCAGTTCTGGTGAGTTATTGTTTCCCTTCCTGGGTCTTCCCAGTCCGCCCTTTATATCTCTCCCATATCGCTAATCTTGATGATCGGTGGGGACTCCAATACGTAACAGACTTTGATATTTGTATTATTAATAAAACTAAAATCATCACTGTAGGCAGCTGAACTCTAAAATTCAATTGAGGTTCTTTCTAACTAATGCCATACCAGACAAGAGTTTCTATGAGGATATAATGAAATTTTGTTACACGGTCATGAGGGGCAATCATTGCCTACCATACTTTAAAATGTTTATAGATAAACATCATTGTGTCTCTGTCTTATGGAACCTAACTTTGGGTTTCTGGATTTGTATTTATTTGTGTGTTGAAGATTAGAACTGGGAGATTGTTTTGTTTGGTTTGGAAATGCTGCCCCAGCCCACCAGCTATGGATCAACCTACCTATAGACAGACAAAAAGCACCCATATTTTAAAAATTTCTACAAAAGGACCTCAGCCTACTCTCCAGTTTGTTGACAGGCAACACATACAGATTAACCCTCAATCAGTGATGTAGGAGGTATCTGTGCTCCATATGCTTTCCACAGAACAACCCCAGACATCCTGCCAATTAGTTCTTATGAAGAACTTCTTTACAAATCACAGAAATAATACTTACAGGAGATTTTCTGAAGGCACGTAATCCCATCATTATATATAAATAAAATAAAATGTCTCCAAGGTCAAGCCAGACCTTCAGAGGCTACCTATCAGACTATGCTGTTTGCCACCTTGTAGATTTTTCACACTGTGCTTCATTGAGCTTGGACCTCAGGCCATGCCACCAGTCACTTCCTGGGCTTCTCTGACAATGACAAAAATCAGCAATTCTCTCAGGTTAGCTCCAGTAGCAAATACAAACCCATGTCTTGAAGGAAAAGCAGAACCACAATAAAATTAGGCCCCTGGGAAACCTGCTCTGTCATCCAGAAAGCACCACGGTTCCGGCGACCATCTCAAACCCCAGCTCAGCAGCAGGAGCTCATTGATTACACCGTTTCCGTCGCTACAAAATCATCCCCTCATCCCTCGCTCTGTGTGTCCTTTTTCACTTTGTGCCTATTTATTGTTTCAGCTGCCTCTTGGCCTTTGCAACCCAACTTTTCTCTCCATGCCCTTTGGTTCCTGCTCACACTTCCAAACAATTGCCTCCCTCTGTGTATCTCTCATCTTCAAATGCTCCAAAAGAAAACATCCGATTGTTTCCTCTCAACTTCGATCATCCCTTTGGAGCACAGCTTTTTGTCAGATGTCCTTGTAGGCCACCGGTCAGTCTGTAAACATCAGTTACTCTTGAGTCAAGTGCCCTCCCATCTGCAGGCCAATTAGCCGTGGCCATAATGTTTGTAATTGGGAGGCTGGGTTGCTGTGTGTGTGTGTGTGTGTGTGTGTTTGTGTGTGTGAGTGTGTGTGTGCATTGGAAGAAAGGTTGCACTGTGCAGAGCCCGGCTATTTGTGGTCAAGCCAACTACGTACTCTTTATACAGATCCGTAAGGGGAATTTCTCTTGTATCTCAATACAAGTAAAATCTTGGCTCATCATTAGTTTCTGTTGGCTCTGTTCTTATGTACACCATGAATTTTGTAAACCATGCTTTTTAGACTGGCTACTAAAAAATTCAAGGTTAAATCTGTGAGTCGCTTCTGGCAAACATATAGGATTTTATGTGTGTCTAGAGCTCACCCGACTCAGACTTTCATTTCATTTTATTTTCTGTCTTGATTTTACTTCACCTATTCATCTTCATTTTTAAAAAATATTTTGTCATGTATGTCTATTTAAGCCACATCAAATCTTAATTTCAGAAGGGATGAGATGTAAAAAATGACAAAAGCCATAATTATCTATTAATATAATCATCCATTTCACTAAACTATAAATTTTTCAAGAAAAGCGATCATCTTGTCACCTTTGTACCTACAGAATTTCATACAGTTCTGGTCCACAATAAGCATTTATTAAAAGTTTGTTGAATGAATGAATGGTTCAATAATTTTTACCAAAATATTGGACAATGGTAAATTCCATGCTGCAAACTTTATGTAAAATATGCATTTGGAAATGAGATCATTTTATGAAACTGGCATATTTTGATACAATCATGGTAACAATATTGTCAGATCTCAAATTCTGACTTATCACAGCTACAATATCTCTTTTATTTTCCTTGAACAACACAGCTACAGTCACTAAGAGCATGAAAGTGAGATTCTTTTAAGTTCATGAAGTTTATGAGTAAAAAAAACCATGAATTACAGTGAAGACCAAAGCCAATACTTTTAAAAGTAAATTGAAAGTTCTTTTAGGGATCATTTTGGCATTACTATTCATCATTGTGACCTGACTCTGAATGAAGTTGTATTTTCATGTTAGTGTCCTTTGAAATATGTAATTCCATAAGCATTCCGTTGTGATGAAAGCTCTTGTGTCCACCCAAACAGAGAAAACACTGTATCACAAGTTACTCATGGCAAGTTTTTGGCAACCACTTAAAGGGGACAAATAAGAGGAATTTAATAGAATTCAATCAAAGACCGGCAATACACATTAGAAAAAAACAAGGCTGGACAGAAAATTAGTAAAGTCAGCATAATTCCTGAATGCAACACTTCACAGTATTTTAGAACTGCCTAGAAGGAATGCATTGTGTAGCATGATACAACAGCTAATTGATAAGTGTAACTACTTAAGTTAAAGTAAAAACTTAGCTGTACTAGACATTAGGAAATCTGGCATGAGGATGTCACTTCATGTTTCTGGAAGGATAAACAGCCAGCCAGGATTTCTTTTCATTGGTTAAGAGAGCCCAGGAATGCCATAGTGTCCTCGGGTTGGTCGGCGGGTGCGTCCTGCGCAGTTTCAACATGTCGCTGGGGATAACGTGCTGCACCATGTTCAAAGACTGCCTGGAGAGAAGAGCAAGCCTTTCCCTTTGCCCTTCCCCCAGTGCCCAGCTCTGAACGCCTTCTTATACTCAGAGATAAAAGCCCTTGACCTTTTTACTTAAAACTGAAATGCAAGATCACAGGAACTGATAGTCCATGCACATTCCAGGTCCCTACTGGAAGCAGTGACACATTCTCTTGGTTTCAGATTCTTATTTAGAAGCTTTTATAAGGAAAGCATCATTGAGGGTGAAATTTGGGCTCATAAAACTGCATTAATTATATACTGACTCTGCACTATTAAAACAAAGCCCTTTGACAAGCGGCCATCAGATACCTTTCAGAGGGGGGAGTCTTGGCTGTTATTCTCACAGTGCCAGTGAAAGAGCACTGATCCTCTCTGGCTGTAGCTTTTGTTTCCAGCCCCTCTTTTTCAATGGTTGTCATGGAATCAACTTATTAACATATGAAAAGCCATACACAACACTTTTCCCTTCACCCCTGCCTCCCCCATCACCAAAGCCTGTTGCTAAAGCCTTAGTCCTTAATATTCATGTAAAGGAGGGTGGGGTGTGAGAACAGAAATAAAATTGTGGGTGGAAAAACACAAAGACGTTTTCAACTTGCATCCTCTGGGGCAAAAATAGTTGATTTTTTTTAAGTTGGAATTTTCTCAATTTCTGCCTTTTCCCTGAATCTTCCCTAGATTATGATAACTGTAGTTACCTACCCTATTACAACCGATTTATTCACCAGAATTGATTTTAATTGCTTCATGAGTCAGAGGAAAGACTTGCATGCTTCTCAGTGTACTGTGTCAACAGCTTTTGCTTAATTTAGGGTTAATTTCCATGGCTAACTCTTCTGTTTTCTTAAAAATAAATTTTTAAATTTCCTTAAAATTCTCACTTCACTATTTTCTTTAGAATAATTTTTAAATTTCTTTAAAATTTTCCAGAAGTGACAGAAATTTTTATTTTATTTTGTTAAAGTGAGTTTATTGGTTATCTGGACCACAGCACATGAAAAAGGCTAGGATTGTGTTTGTTTTTTGGCGTGGTCTACCGCCTATCAATAAGCCACCTCTTGTCTCTCCTTGTGTATATAGTCAAAATGATATATTGTGTTTCCATGTAAAAGTAAATTTTGCCAACTCCCCCCAAATACACTTATGTAACTGACTTGGAAAGACTTTGAGAACACTAATAGACAGAGAGGCGACTTCTTAAAACAAAAAACAACAATCTCATGAAGCACATTATATTCCATATACTATAGTTATGTAGACGAAACCCCAAATCCACCTGCTAAATACTTTTGCGCAGCATATAGACTTACCACTCTCCAACCTCCAGGCAATTTCTCAACCTAGTCTCTATTGCAATAACTTCTGCTAAGCACATAGGATGAAGAGATAATGATGATAGTTAACAAACAATTTGAGCCACGTGCTAAGTGCAAAGAGCTTTATATGATTGACTTAATACTCGTAACAGTCAAAGAAACAAAAATGGACCACTTCTTCAATTCAGACACTTAGTACCCTCAATTAGGAACCTTCTTTTAGGGAAAGAAATTCTGGTAAAATAAACCAAATTTGACCAAGTTGATTTGTATAATCTACCTAGGTATTCCACAGATAATGTTAAACGGGATTCCTTTGGCTGTCAGCAGCAAACAAAAAGTTTGAGTGAGTAGGTAAGAAAGCAAAAGGGGAAGGTAATTATTAACTCTTGTATGTAGAAAATCCAAGAGAGGCACTGACTTTAAGTACGACTAAATCCGGATATCAATAAACATCCAATATTTGTCTGACGCTTTTCCCCAACCCAACTTCACTGCCTTCTTCTCTTGGCCCTACTTGTTTGCTGCCCTAGAAGACCTCACAATGAAGCCTCCTTCAGAGTACCCCAAGAAAATGACTGAAGGAAGTTTCAGACTCATATCCGCTCTGAAAGAGGTCACTCCGTTAGCCTGGTTCCCATGTAACAAAATCAGGGAAAGATTCTGACTGGTCCTGCTTGGCTCGTATGCCCAATTTTAAACTGTATCTTTAAAGCTAGGGTAATATCTGGCTTGTCTTGTTACAGCCTACTCCCATGGCTGGAGGTGACATATCCTTTATACAGTAGGAGAGATGAGAAAACTTCCTGAGAATGGATAAAACCTATAGCTACTGATCATCCCACACAGGCCTTTACTCCTCTATGTTTGAAACAAAATATAACAAGGGTTAATTCAAGTTTTCTCTAATAAAAAGCTTCCTTATTTATCTAAACTAATGAACGTACTAGCCAGGTGTTTATTACCATAAAAATGAATAATATTAAAATGAGCTTCAGTAAAAATTTACCTAGTGCCCAGGCAATGTGAAGTCTTGGGCTGAAAGGGGTCAGTGATGGGGAGACAAGGGGAGGCCCAGTTTTATTGAGAAGACGTACTTTAAAAAATAAAAATCAGCCAATCAGGATGTTTTCCCCTAGTTCCTACCACATTACCCACACTGTGCTTTGTGCACTGGAAGAGAAAAAAATGACAAACATCCAGGCTATCAGATGATGGAAATAATATATACTAAGTTCTCAACACACAGCTGGAGGGTGAACTGAGAAATAAAATTGGTTCTTGCCCACCAGAACGGTCTATAAGAAAGTGATGAGACAGTGAGTCAGCCTGTGTCCGTATAAAAGAAGCCTGGAGCTTAGGCTCCCTTATTGCCCTCTGACACTCCTGGATTTTGTAATACCCTGCAAATCCCCCCGTGGTAGCAGAGGCAGGATGCAGGATTTGGCTTAACTGGGATTGGCATAAGGAATCTGTAAAATGCTGTGTTTGTCTCCTTTATGCTCCTTGCCCTTCTACCAGACTTGAGACAGATGCTTATGCACGCTGTGATTCTTAAAGCTATCAGGACTTCTTTGCAGCTTTGTTGTTCCTGTGGTTTTCTCCTATTACACATCTGGGGGAAAGATGCTATGCATGGAGAACCCAGGCCCATGCTACAGGTTCTCATCACCCTCCCCATCACCACACAAACAGAAATGAATAGAAATTATAAATGTGAAATCTAAAACATCTCCTCCTGTGTGAGCTCCTAAGCCATTTTGTCACACACAAAAAGGCCTGTGAAGGCAAGGGGAGCTGCCATTCTTGGGGCGTCATCATTTGGAGACTTGTCAAGGCCTGAAGGAGTTCCTGCAATTTTGATTCATCATTGATCCATCTGTTATTGGTGTGTGTGTGTGTGTGTGTGTGTGTGTGTGTGTGTGTGTTGCTCTTTCCATTGAACCCATTTGGGGGAGTTACCCACTGATCATCAGATATCACTATACTCTAGTTACTTTTAAAATCACAACCATGGTTTTAAAAGTCTTACCCAAAATACTTCATTCAACCAACCTACAGATGTCCTTATCCTCAGGGTGTTATATTTCATTAAAAATATTCATTATAAACTCCTATTTCTCCTAATAAATTTTTTAAAAGTGTCATTAGGGACACCTGGGTGACTCACTTGGCTAAGCCTCTGCCTTGGCTCAGATCAAGATCTCAGGGTCCTGGGATTGAGCCCTGCATTGGGCTGTCTGCTCAGCAGGGAGTCTGCTTCTCTCTCTGCCTCTGCCTGCCACTCTGCCTGCTTCTGCACTCTCTCTCTCTCTCTCTCTCTGACAAATAAATAAATAAATAAATAAAATCTTTAAAAAAAAGTGTCATTAAACAAATATCTCTAATTTTCTATTCCTCTGATATATATGGATATATTCTAATATATTCTAATCCTATATAGATTCCCTCATTTCCAATCAAATAGCCCTTCTTTTCTTCTTCAAAAATCAAACATTTTGAGCACACCTCCTTAAGAAACCTTCCCTTATTAAACCTACCCTACCTTAATCAATATATTACTTTAAGTTATATAAAAATCTATGAGAATTTGTAGTCAGCCAATCCACAAATAATTATTGGGCATTTATTTGATGCTTAGTACTATAAAAGTATGTGGGGAAATAGAGAAAAAGTATAAAACACGGTCTCTTCCCCCCAAGAAACTTACAGTCTAAAGAGACGAGATTTACCCATAAATATTTTAAAACAAGATAATGTATGGTAAACCCAATGAACTGTATGATTCAGGTATAAGTACAAGATTTTGCCAAATCACAGCTGGGACAGATTGCAACTGGGGCAGGTTGCAATTACGGCAGAGGAGGTGAGAAAAAGTGGAGGTGAAGAAAGGGAACAATGTATGCAAAGAACAAAATTCTCTTTAAAATCCTTTTGTAATGATGGGCACATAAATAGATAAACCAGCAAATAAACAATACCCATACATATTGCAGAAGAGCCAAAGCAGATTTACCAGACACAGAGGGTGCCGGAATCTGCTGGGCTTTGTGGAGTTTTCTAGGGCAGGTGGGAGCATCATGCTGCAACCAGGAAGCATTCTAGGAAAGCAGGTCTGGAAAACTGCCCAACAGGATCTTAGAGGAAAGGTGCCCAAATCTCCAAGATCCAGTAACTCCACTAAACTCTACATAGCTTTGTGTTCCTGATCACAAAAATATCTCCCCTACATTGCATAAAATTCCAATTCCCGGAACTTGACTCTCCCCTACTGTGGAGAGAGAGTTGCAGTGAATTATTTTGCCACAGAGATAGGCCTGGACCTGAGCTTTGAATAGAAGGCCCCCCTACTGAGCAAAGAAAGAAATTGTATTCCAAGTGGGAAAGTTTTGTGTCTGGGATGACTTGTATGCAGACTTTCCCAGAAACAGAGGTAGACTAGATAGCCATGAAAGATCCGTTTCTGTCCTATGATTTCATAATTTTGAAGTATCAGATACTCATACTGTGTAAGTATCAGATACATACACTTAACACGGGTCACATTGTAGCTACAATCTCAAAATCACAGATCCCATATTTGGAGGACATGAATGTGACCAATTGTTCAGCACAGTCCTGAGCATAGGTCAGAATTCATGCATAAACTTCAGAATTAAAAAGCCAATTTCTAGTCTCAGAAATAAATGTCATTCAAATAGAGGTTCTGAGCTGCCATTTCCCTCATCGTGTTTGTGTAGATTTAAGCCAGACGATCCATTTTTTAGATAGTGTTTTATATGACCCCAGTAATATGCCTTCCTTCAAGTGTTCTGGCTTAAGCCTATGTTATAAGCTGTAGAACTCAGCTCGTGCCAAACAGAAGGGCTATGGAAAGCTGCCTGGTATAACAGACTGGTTTCAGAAGCTACAACTGGAAGACCTGAGTGTGAGTCTCAGATTCCCCACCTTCTTGAAAGTCACCTGACAAATGTTCACTGTAATGTCCCTCCTCAAGGATTTCTGGGAGGAGTAACTAGATTAATCTGTCAGACACTCAAGGCTGACAGTATTCTGCAGTTAGAGTCTGTTGGGATTGATTACTATAGTGGTTGTTAAAATGTTAAATATTTTAAATTTCGTCCTGCCTGGAGCACAGTAGAGATGCCAGATAAGGGTTCTGCTTACCATTGGCAGAACCTGCTTAGAGCAATCACAACTGGATTGTTGTGATCACAAGTGGATTGTTGCCTACAGTTTAGGGGCTTCATTTCTCTGGATATAAACATCTCTGGGGTCATGATGGTTTTGAATTCTCCGGCTAGGCACAAGGGCTAATGCCTTAACAAGAAGCAAAGTTGTTAGGCTGGCCCCAATGGCTCTCCATCCTAGCTCCACACAGAATCACCTGGGGAGCTTTTAAAAAAATATTTGTGCCTGGACCCCACCCTAGATGAATTAAATCAGAATTTCTATGTGTGGAGTCATAGTGAATCTTTTCCAAGTGATGTCACTGTGCATTCAGAATTCAGAACCATTGTAATTAGACTTCTATTCTCATTAACATATGAGGCAAAGAGTACCTTCCCCTGTTGTCCTGGCATCTGCAGGTACTGCGGCAAATGTCTACTTTCTAAGTGAAACATTCTCTTCTAAAGGACCTACTTTATATATACTAACCATAAATCCAAGCATGAGGGCTGACTGCTTTGTGCCCTATGTTTTATAAGGCTCAACCTGGTCTTTCAACAGTGCTTCTGTTCATGGGAAGAAGAATCCACCAGGCCAAAGGAACAGTTTCCACACACATACACCCTCAATTATTCTTTGGGTTCTCAGGACCCTGGAGTGCCCTTTTCAACCAGCCAGAGTCCATTTCCAGGATCTATGTAAGGCTTCTTTCCTGGTGTCTGTCCACCTACAAACTGGGCACACCTCTAGGCAAAGGAGTGACCCAGGGAGGGCAGTTGGTGAGAGTGTCAGTGAAACTTTGACACATGGGGTAAAGCAACATACATGAGTTTGAGAGGCCACACACACTGCAGGATTGAGCCAGAGTATGAGGAGAGAAGTGTGGACCTGGGACCGTGGACAGTGGGCTGAGCAGTGAGAGGCCAGCTATCACTGGCCATTGTGTTCCAGATGGAACTCCAAGGAGTCAGAGACTCCTAAATTTGAACACAGCATCTAAATTATCAATAAAAATATTGTGGAGCAATGATAGAACATATTTTATGTTTTATTTAAGAGTTTTCAAGCTTGAATCATAACTTTTAAGTATTTAAGCATGTGGAATGTGGGCCTCCACTTGTATGCTTACACTAGGCCCCATGAATGTTAGACATGAACCCAAAGGACACATCTTTGCACTGCTTCCCTCCAGGATGTTTTCTTATTTGAAATCAGTAGCCATGGAAGTTTTCCAAGGCTGTTTAAATGCAATGAGAATGTGGTCCATCAAAAATGCTGTCTGGTTTTATTGCACACAAGAGGTTGTTAACTCTGGCAATCTCACCAGATTGCGCTTCTCATTGTCTTTTCAGCCTCCCCAGCCAAATACTAATGGAGGAATGAGTCTGTGCCTATGAGATTTGTGGGAGGGGCTGTGGAAAATGCAATCAAGCCGATCACCAAGTGTTGAGCTGAAAGACAGAAAGCTTCTGCTCCCTTGACTCCATTTTCAATTCACTTCATTGAGGGTTTGTTTTTGTTTTGGGTTTGCTTTTTTGGAAGCAGGAAAGAAAAAGAATGATATTTTCCTCTTATGAACCCTGGAGCGGGATAACTGCTCTGGTCCCATAGGAACACTGTAAGGAGTCTCTCAGAGGACAATAACTGGTTTATACCCTGCATATGAAAATGTATAAGAACTCATCATCATCCTTTTCCCCTTTTGTCAATCTGGCAGGATTTACTAGGGTTATAGAAGGGAAGCATGGCTATGTCTTAAGAGAAGCTACAATGGGGAAGTGGTGGGAGTTGGACAAGAGTCGGCCAAAGGCAGAATTCAGTTCACAGTTTATAGATCTAGCACCAGTGTATGTGAACTGCTTCCTGAGCTGGCTTATATCAGTCAAGGAAGAAACTTAAAACAAACCAAGAGTTATCCTCGGGCACTCACTATTGCCAATGAATTAACCAGAAACCCCCAGGGGTAGGAAATTCCAGAATCTAGGCAAATTCTATGGAAACCCTATCTCCACAGCTGCCAAAGAAGCTCATGGATACTTCACGCCATGGGGGGGGGGGGTGGCTTGGCCCTGAGAGGAAATGAAAGTCCCTAAGCCTGAGCCTCTGGGGAACAAGATATAGGCCCTAGGACAGCCAGGGGACAGGGAGAGGTGAGGGCCTCCAGCACTAGAGTGGCCCTGAAGTGTGGCGGTTGTTGGTATTTCAGTGAGAGCAGGCAGGCAGGATGGAGGCTGAGTATGGGAAGTAGCCCTCTCTCGTATGTTAGCATAAAAGAACCTGTTTACTTATTGATGAGTATTATGAAATAAAAGGCTCAGGTTTCATCTGCTTAGGGAAGAATGGTTATTTTCACCACTGTGTAGTCCATGCTGTGGCATTGAGAATGTGTGGTGCTGACCAGATGCCACTCTCAGGAAAGTGGGATTCCAGATTCAGGTTGGGTCATCTCCCTTGGTGTCATGATATGTGGAGGCTGGGCACCCGTCTGTATTTTTATATTATGCAAATAAGTAAAGGGATAAGTAGCAAAGGAGTTACCAGTCAGCTACTCTCACCTCAGGCTCTATGTATGTAACACTACCGAAAGGTCACCAACACCAGCTTCCTCCCAGGACCACTCAAGTGACAGGGGTGGGATGGACCATCAGCTCGGACAGAATAAACTGCTTAGAGCTAGAAATGGATGGTTAGAATTTTACCAGCAGCCTAGATCTTGTTCGCTGGCAATAGGGAATTTTTGTCAGTTCTTTGTCTCATCTAGTTTAGGGATCTACCAGAAATTCCTAGAGGTGAATGAGAGGCATCTTCACTTTCTCTTTCCAGAACTGACTTCTTCCCTTACTAACATGGAACTTGGGTTTGTTATTGGTGGAAATGTATGTAAATGGACCAACCCTCAACAGATTAAGTTGCTAGAGCATCTGCCCAATAAGTCTGGGGTGGGTGAGGAAGAGCAGGGTGGGAGGGACTATGTGGCTCTTCTGCCTGGACCCAGGGAAAAGGGTGAGCATTCTGGACACTGGAGACATGCTGCTTTTCTAAAGCCTCAGTTAACAAGTACAAATACCATCTAACCCCCAAATCCAGTTTCTGGAAATAACTAGAGCATCCATCATCATATAAAACACACAGAAACCCAAACTAACAACCAAGAATTAAACCCTTACTTCTTGCGGGCATTGTGCTCAACAAGACATAAAATAAGCCTCTCAAGCAACAATTGACAAGAATGGAAGGACAGCCACCCGTCGTCTCAGGGATGACTGAAACACCAGCTGAAGTAGGAGTCTGAGACAGCTCTCCCACAGCTTCACCCTGCCCTCAGTCTCAGTTGGCCTGAGAAGTCATTCCATGCCCTTGGGCAAGTTCTGTGTAGCATTATCATCTGCAACATGTTCATCTGAGGATAGTCAACTTGGCAACTAATTATCACTAATCTATAAAGGCCACCAAAATGTCACAAGAATCAATGTGCATTGATCCCATTCTCAGTGTCTTTGAGGAAGAAGGAAAACATTTCCTACTAGGACAAACCTATTATAGTTGAGTACCTTTGGGAAGTGGCAGGATGGTCGTCAGCTGAAAGTCATGATCATGGCTGAATTCTGACAATGAAAAGTGTTCAGCACAATGCTCTTTAGAGGCGTGTTTTATTTTGTCATCTAAATTTTAAACACCTTATTATGACACAACAAATTGAAGCTTAGAAAAAGCAGAGGAAAAAAGGAGTTAAAAAAAATCACCGAAGGTTGGAAAAACATGTTGCTGATACTCTTCAGCAAATGTTCTAATTGGCCACTGAAAAGGAACTAATTGGTAAGAACCCGGTTTATATACGATATTTAATAAGAGATTCATTTTTCTGCATCCCCAGTGAAATGAGTATTGGGCTATTTTGTAAATATTATTTTGAGAGAATATTAAATCAGGCACCCACTCAAGTTGCTTCGGGTCCTAGTCAGTCCTGCTGATGTTCTTTCCAAACAACAAAAATTTTTTTTCTAGAATAAATAACTGAAGATCTACTGAAATTGTTCATGGGCCAAATATAGCAGAACCACTGTTCTAAAGACAGTAAAATAGATATTTCCCCTGGAAAGTACCTACTGATAAAAAATAATATACTGAAGAGCTGAATATATTCCAGTTTTCCTGGTGGTCTTAATTACTAAAGTAGTTTGATTACATGGTTAATCAAATTGACTGGATTAGGTTAAATGGCTGGGGGGAAGCACATTGATCCTTTTTTCTGAGTGCTAGTTTATGTCAAATAAACATGGTCTTTCCAAAGTATCTCTGGGAAATGAGATTTCTTATTGCTTTTTGATAAATTTTTCCAATGATTCAATGCTTTAAAACTCAAATATTATTTTCCTCATCTAATCTAAACTTTCCTGGTGTAAACCTATTTTCTCTTTGCCCAAGATCACTTTCAAAACATAAGTGTCCTCACATCATTTTCCACCTTGAAAAAATACCCATCTTATTCAGAATAAAATTCTAACTTCTTAATATTCCCTAAAATTCGCATCCATAATCTCTCTACTCACCTGTTCACCTCTCTGATCTCATTTCCTCCAACTCTGCCCCTGCTTATTCTGTTTTAGGCACATGACACCTGATAACTATAAAAAACACTAGCCACGTACCTGCCCCAGGATCTTTGCACTTGCTGTTTATTCCCCCTAGAACCATTGTTCATAGAGATCTACCTAGAATGTTTTCTCATATCATTCAGGTTTCTGCTGCATGTTGCCTGACCAAAGAGTCTTTCCCTGATATCTTTATATTTAAAAAACTACTCTAAAATTGTCATTCTGTAAGTTTCTCCATTTACCTTTCTTTCCCCTTCTAAACATTTTTCTTTTAAGAGAGAGAGTGTGAGAGCATATGGGTGCAAGCACAAGCAAGCCTGGGACAGGGCAGAGGGAGAAGGAGAGAGAAAGACAGAGAGAATCTTAAGCAGGCTCCATGCCCAACATGCAGCAGGATATGGGGCCTAATCTCACAACCCCGAAATCATGACCTGAGCTGTAATCAAGAGTCAGATGCTTAACCAACTAAGCCACCCCGGCACCACATAAACATTCTTTCCTTCAAATATTTATATATCTATTGGAGATCAGGGACTTTATCTTTGTTTACTGGTATATCCCCTACACCAATTATAACTCTTCCATTAGTATAATCAAACATCTCTATGTGACAGACGCTGAGACATACAAATCAAAAGTGTGTCACAAAGATGTGGAACCAGACATTTCCAGTGAGAAGGGTGGGATGCCAAGGGGCCATAAGCTTTGAGAGCCTTCCTCTCTTTTCTATTCTCCAGCAAAGCAAAGATAAAGCATGTACACTTTTTAAGAAAATGTTAGTGTCCTATTTTGACTGTTCTTCCTAGTGTCCAATTCTTAATGGTCTTCTCTTTCTCTTCAGACTAATGTCTCTCCCTCATAAGATATTTTTAAGGGGCCGAATTTTCCCTTACACAAAAGGTAAACATTTTGTGCTTGCAAAAGGGCATGACATGTTTTGTGAATGAATTCATTGTTTTTGACTCTTGCATATAACCTGAAGTCATAGTTTCTAGCAAGATTAATTACATACAAACTCAAGCAATTTTAGAGGCTCAAATTGGTCCAAGTTCAGGAAAAACACCAGGAGCTAAGATATTTATCTGATGTTCATCTGTTCATTTAAAGAGAATGCCCACGATGAATGTAAGCCCCACCCAGATGGCAGCAGGCTGGTCTTACTCATCTTGGCGGTAGCCACCTGCTACCTCACAGGGTGCCAGGTCCTGGTGTATCTGTTAGTAAGCAACTGGTTCTGGGAAGGCTTCAGTCTGTTCAGCCGGTGCTTCTGATGTTCTTGGATGTTTTCCTTTGTTACAGTCACGTATTGTGTCTTCACCACCTACTGCCATGAAAATTATGATGCTATCTCTCTAGATAGACGTGAAAATGCTATCTTCTCAAGCAGAGTTTTGATTGCGAGCACCCCACCCCTGACTTCTCAGTATTTCTACTTCTCATCCCACCCAAATAAATACCTCCTACAGACTTTGAAACAGATAAGGAAACTAATTTCTTTTGATGAGCCACTCAAAGGGTTTGGGTTCAGCTTGAGACTTTGGCCAAGATTTAGGACAGTTCCTATGTTGTCAAACATGTTTAGCCATCCCAATGGGGAACTTTATTCTACTGCTTCCTACACAGTAAGGAGAGAGAGAGTGAGGTGGTGGCAGGTTATGGGAAATAGGAGAAAGGCCTTTCTCTTACCTCTGGGGATTGTCAATGGCTGATATGGAAGATTACACTGGAACAAAGATTGCATTGCCAGCTTGTGTAGTTTATGCTCTACTTGTACTACATTATTATAGACTAGTTCTATTGTCTTGGTGGACAATAGAGGGTTTTATTTCAACATTATGTACAGAATGCCTGTATGGTCTCTTTCTTCCCTCCTCCAGATGCAGGAAGATACTGAGTATCAGATTTCTGAAGGAGCCATGTCCAAATGAGGAGGTATAAACATTTCCTTTTTTTTCCCCCTTCTCCCCACATCCCCCATCAGCTTTCAAAGCCCAGTATTCTGTTGTCTGTGCAAGAAGACTAAGTCAGAACCCATTAGAGTGAGATCTTCTCGGGCAACTCTGCACAAACAAAAATGAGTCATAAATAGGATCCCAAAAGAGTGATTTCCATGCCAAACACCTGAAAGGTAAGTCTTTAAGTGATTTAAGGAAAAAATGTTTTAAGCATAAATACTCAGAAAATTCTGCTTTTAGGTAAAATTTCTTCTCTTTCTTTCCCCTTCCTGTTCCTGCCTCATCACATACACATGCCAAACCATAAATTATATATTCTCAGGTAGATACACAAATGTACAATCAATATACATTCGCAGTAATTGTTTCAATTAAACCATGGCTTACTGGTGTCATCTGCTGGGAGATACAGTCAGTGATATCATCAAAACTTGTATTCAACTGATCTTTACGTTCTTTCAGATGTTTTCATTTTCTCTCCCCATTGACGAGTCGGAGGTCATCCTTAAAAAGACAGTCTCATGCAGGCAGCCTATAGATTGGGACATACTCAACACAAAGTGAAGAATTAGCACATCTTTTTTCTTTTTTTAATTTGAATAAGAGATAAAAATTAGTCCAAATAATCCATGACAACAGTCTAATGTCATTGTCCTAAATTTTCCAAATTATCCATGCCAGTTTCAGCAATTAAGGACAGTTCCTTGTTAGATGAGAAACTCTAGTCCTCCACATATCCTCAACCTTAATTATTCCCAATTAGGCTGTTTCGTCAAAAGTTCGGTCTGGTCAAATTATTTGACTGTTAAATAATTGCCACCTAAAGTTATCCTGACCGGTCTTCTGCGAAAGGAAATCGGTGTAATGAGAATACTGCTTTTGTGTCACCGTGTGTACTTAAACTTTCTGTGCTACAGTTTCCCCATCTTCAAAACACAAGTGCTTCATGGTGCTCAGAGGGACGGATGAGAGCTGAACAGGTAATGTCCCTAAGGTCCCTTGCATTTGTAGAGTGTGGAGGGTCTGGAGGGTTGGAAGAAGAAGCCTATTGGGCTGAAGATGATGATAATCATTGCCTATCATTTGATGTATGTCTTTTAAATCACTGATTGAGTCCATTTCATAAGTAAATGATGGGCACAATTTCTGCAAAATAACTTGCTACATCTTTTAGAAGTTTTACCAGCAGCGCAACTGATTTTATTGCTTCACTGATCGACACAAACTCAGTTCTCTGGAGAAATAAAATAAGACTCCCATGTTATGTATCTTCTCTTCCTTTTATTCATACTGCTACCACCACCGTTCCAATCTTGTCACACCACACCTTGAATGTTGCCATAGATTCCCAACCACCCTTCCTCCCTCCTGTGGTTCATTCTGAAGATTGAACTTAATCATTTTCTTAAAGCACAACAAAATCACCAAGATCCTACTTAAAATTTTGACTGCCTCTTCACTGATGATGGAATTAAGACCAAACCATTTAGTGTAAAATTCTGGCTCCCAACTGTTCTTCCAGTCTCAAGCTCTACTCCTCCTCAAGGTTGAGTTCTAAATGCAACTTATTTTGGATTATTTTCTGATCACAAAATGCCCTTCTCACCTCCATGTTGTTGTCTCAGCTGCAGCTTCTCTGCCCAGCACTGTCCTCCACTCTTTTTTTTTTAAAGATTTAATTTATTTATTTGACAGAGATCACAAGCAGGCAGAGAGGCAGACAGAGAGGGGGTGGGGAAGCAGGCTCCCTGCTGAGCAGAGAGCCCAATGCGGGGCTCAATTCCAGGACCCTGGGATCATGACCTGAGCTGAAGGCAGAGGCCTCAACCCACTGAGCCACCCAGGCGCCCCTCCACTCTTTATCAAAAGGAAATCTACCCTTCAGCTCTCTAAATAGTATTCCCACTATAGCCAGAAGCCCTTCCATTTCATATTTCTGGAGCTCATGGTCTGCATCACAGGTATGGCACGTCATCTCTGCCTGGAATATTACATGTATGGGTATAAGTCTTGGCCCTCCCACCAGAATACAACCCAAATATCTTGCACGGCATATTATCTGGCACCATGCCTCGCTGTAGAAGGAAGATGGTGCTGCTACGTATTTGCTTAGTAAATGAATTAATAAAATCAATAAAAATAAAAACAGAGCTATAAGGGATAAAAGAAAGAAACAAAGAAAGGACCATGATTTTTTTTTAAAGAACAGAAAATCATTTTATCTGTCAGTAAGATGACCACATAGAATGTGAACAAAGCATGTTATAAGCCATTTCTTACGGAAACTCCAAGTGGAAGGTGATAACTTTGTACCAGAACTAAATGCACATGCGTCTAGCCTTCCTCAGGACTAAATACATTCAACCTAACACCATGTTTTTGCAGGTCAAGGCAAAGGAGACTTTGCCATTGGCAGATGCTCCCGTATGTCAGAAAGGGACTGCTCATTTGCATTGTTAAATAACTTGTAGTTAACTCTGTTTGAAGCAAGCATCCTAAGAACTTAATTAGAAAGCAAAGACTTTTGAGGAATGCATTAATCACTCTGCCTCTAGACTTTCCAGCCTGCTCTTCTAATCTACAGATTCTGGATGTGAGCGACAGCCTCCAGCTGGGTTTCCCACTTCCAGCTCTGTCAGCTCCGCTTGCTGCAGACTGGCCAGCCCCCACAGCCCAGAAAGGCCTGGGCCAGTTCCTTCACTTCTCCTGTTGCTACTGTTTCTCCTGACTGGAGATTTGGTGCAATTCAGTGGCATTTGGATCCTGACAGACTTTTTCAGCTTGTCTGAAGTCTGAAGTCAAGGGGAAATCCTTGTCAGCAACCAAGGACCTCTCCCTTCAGTCCTGAGTGGGTTTTTCCAATTGCAACACAGTTTTACAGATCTTACTGCCCTTAGAGTTTATTTGTGCCACTAACCGTGTAAATGTATGGATAGAATTTACCACCTGCTAGAGTCTCTAATTATTTAATATAAAGCTATCCATTTTGTCTTTACAATTCAAACACCTGGACATACGCCAAGGCAAGTGTATACTTTGGCTCAGCATTTAATAATGAATTTCAGATGCGTACAATAAAACATGAAAACTATACCCCTCCCCCCAAAATGTCTTGTAGTTAAAGCAACAGTGAACCCATGATCAATTCAAAAAGATGATTCAATTCATGAGATAGTGCATGTCTGGATAATGAATTCCATTAAAGCTGTGCAGAAATTCAGAGCTGAAAGTCTGAAAGCATTTGCAAAGATAATGTTTACACTAGTCCTTAAATACTCTGGCAAGGCAAACCCTAGAAGATAATAAATCAATGATTGAAGGGTGGAATAGAGACAATATCACAACCATTAGAAGGTTTTTGAATGATCTAATGAAATACCTTACCCTATATTTTTAAATTTTTCTATGAGAAACAACCCACCAGAATTAATTGTTAAAAGGCTTCATTTTTCACACAATAAAAAGTAACTACCATGTAATTAGATTGCCAATTGTATGCCAATCTAATTAAGAAATCAACTTAAATACACCATACATGCATTATTCTTCTATATCAAAAGTCTTGGTATTGCACTGATCTTAAATATCCCCTGTCTTCCGAGTAAGACATGATAGACCCACTCTGGCGGTCTTCGTGTGCTTTCCCATAAATGTCATTTTCAGAAACCTATACCATAGCTTCATCGATCAAGGAATGAAACGTATATAAAGCCAAAAGTCTGTTTTCCACCTTGTGTTTCAGATCATTTACACCCAGGAGTCCTCACCGGGTGTCCATTGGCGTCACAGACAAGGATGGCGGGTTATAAGAGTAAATGAAGAGGCTGAGTCATGTGGCTTTAAGGGTGGATCTCAGAAATTCTACCAAGAAAGCTTTCCCTTTGTCTTTCAAGTCTTTGCTCCTTTTAAAATTGCAAACCACCCTTCAAAAAACAGACTTTTCATGCACATATCAATCATTTGTGAATTGGTGTTAGTGGAAGACCTGGGAGTGCCAGGCCTTGGAAGGGGAGTGGGAAGAGCAACAGCAAGAAGACAAAATTGGTAGAACTTCTGTAGAGTTGGTGACCTCAAGTTCTTAAAGAAAACCCTCTTGCAATAAAACCGTAGTCATATGAGAGAAAACAAAGTCATACGCAACAAATTAAATTATAAAAAGACACTAAAGAAAGATGTTTTAAGCACTGAAAATATTACTGTTAGGAAGACCATGAAATTTATCATTCAAATGGGGACCCAAAAAGAGCTATCATTTTTTTTAAATATTTTATTTATTTATTTGACAGAGAGAGAGAGAGAGAGATCACAAATAGGCAGAGAGGCAGGCAGAGAAAGGGGAAGTAGGCTCCCTGCTGAGCAGAGAGCCTGATGCAGGACTCGATCCCAGGAACCCTGAGATCATGACCCGAGCTGAAGGCAGAGGTTCTAACCCACTGAGCCACCCAGGCGCCCAAGGGCTATCATTTTTATCAGGAAGACGAACAGGTAGACTAGAATATATGGTTATCCTACTTACACATCCATTTTTAGCCATGAAAAACTACTGGTATCTTTCTGGCATATTGGATAATTAATTTTCATCTTTCACTGTCCTCCAGAGTTGAAGGATTGATTCCATAGCTACAACTGTTTACAAATGTGATTCGTTTTCAAAATTTTTTTTTAAAGATTTTATTTATTTATTTGACAGAGAGAGATCACAAGCAGGCAGAGAGGCAGGCAGAGAGAGGAGGAAGCAGGCTCCCTGCTGAGCAGAGAGCCCGATGAGGGGCTCTATCCCAGGACTCTGAGATCATGACCTGAGCCGAAGGCAGCAGCTTAACCCACTGAGCCACCCAGGCGCCCCCGTTTTCAAATTTTTGATCTAGTTTTCCATAGTGTATTAGTTGTTTAGTTAACTCAATAAACTTGTCACTGAGAGGGGACCTTGCTTGGGGTGATGAGTGGCAGGCACACAGGGCTGCAAAAGTTAAATGCTTCCCCAACAGGAAGTCAGTTCTCTCACGCAAGAGAGAGACGGCTCCTGGAAGACTTTGAGACAAGAAGGCACTAGGAAAGAGGCTGAGTCCTTGCAGGGGGAAAAAAAGACCTTTATAAATGATGAAGGAAAATGCTGATTAAGAAAGAATGAAAAGAGGAGCTCCTAAAATCTCTGCAACGAAAAAGAATAACTAGCTTCTTTCTTTCACAAAGATATTCTCAGATTTATTTCCATGTTTCCATAAGCCAGCGGCTTGGACCGATTCCCCTGATGCCAAGCTATGGTTACTCTTCTCCTTCCTCTACTTAAAAAGTAAAGACTGTGTGATTTCATCATCCCCAAGGAAAGGCCTTCATGGCTCAAGGATAAAATCCGCCCTCTGAAGCACATGGAGCACTTGTGGGACCTGTTTTGATTTTGTGTTCTCTGTGTAGGAAATAGAGAGCATCACTTAGGGAGTTCTAAGATTTACCCTCCCGCGCTAATTTAAGAACAACACCAAAAGCAGTGCTGAGATTGGTGCCCGGATTTTCATATAAAGACCTGCAAACACTTTCGATTCTACACTACACTTTTTGTCAAAAAAGCAGACGGGACATTTTAATGTGATCACGTGCACATACCAGGCCCTGATTTTCCTAAATTGCCCCTACTAAATGGAATTCCTTTACCAAAGCACAGCTCCATTTCCCCCCTGAGGGGCATACTATTTAAATTCTCCAATGAAACTTGATTCTGTACGGTTCAAGGTTGAGCCAAAGCTGTAATAAATCCACCTTTAAACACTTCCACTTACTTATCAGGAGGCTTTAAATTATTTGATTCTATATATTCTATTTTAATAGACCAAAATATATACAGCCAGGGAACTTAATCTCTTAGCCTTTTCACCTAGTTATTCTCTGTTTATCACTTCACTTTGATGAGAAACACATTTATTACAAAGCTATTGGCTGAGGACAACATAAAATGGATAGCTTTGCTGATGGTTTCGAACACAGGAAAAACCTCAGGGCGACTTTTTTTCACATTTTCCTTTTCCAACCGTTCCACTGTTGTCAAAGAATGTCAGCTTTAGGCAAGACTTCTCGATGTGTTTTTCCAAAAACTCTGAGTAAACTTCATTTTGAAATCTTTAAAATGCCAGCCGTGAAGGTTGCCTTGCGCACAGCCTCTAGGAGAGCAGCCCAGGTTGTCATGGTGAAATGGGTCAGCGCCGTTGTTCGCCAGGCAGCCCGTGAGACTGCGAGCGCGCTGCTGGCAGAGTGGTGGCAACGCAGGCCAAAGCAGTCCCCGATCTATAGCTGAATCTAGGTCACCGGGATTCTTTGATGCTGCAGCTGTCCATGTGGGACTTCCATCTCCAGCAGGGTTCACAAAGCTCTCGCGCACACTGGGCATCCCCCGGAGCTGTAAACATTGCCATTCCACTCCATCCCCTCCTTCTGCTGGCCGTGTGTGATTCTTTGGATTAATTGAGGATTCCCAGCCCCGTGAGCTGGAAAACATTCTGTGTGTGCGCGCGCGCGCGGGTGTGTGTGCGTGCGTGCGTGTGTGTGTGTGTGTGTGTAAGAAAGACGCCGAGAGACAGAGATCTTGCTCGGAAGCCTGTCTGCTGAAATTGCTATTTAAATCCATATTTCCACAGAGTGAGCTAAATATTAATATCACATTCCTCTGTTAATGTAAACACCAGCAGCAAGATTTGGCAGCTCAGAAAACGAGGAAGAACTTAGGCTTTTCTCCATATGCAACATGTGCTTTTTTTTTTTGCCTGAGTACCATTTAAGTTAACACCATATCTCCAGTGTGCCTAAAACGGCAGGAATGCAGTGAGACTGGCAGGGGGATGAGAGCGAGGGCTTTGAGCATGTGGGCACCCTTGACAGTTGGGCGTGGGTCCTGTTGCTGGGAAAGCTCTCCATTGTCCTTTGTCCTTCCTTGTTGGAGCTGGACGCTGCACATTTGTGCCCATTTATTTGACATTACTTTTTAAGTTTACATTACTTTTTCCATTCTATTTAAAAGGAGCAATCTGCATTTTTCATATAGAGAAACAATCTACTTCAGCATTTCTATTTTTTTTTAAGATTTTATTTATTTATTTGACAGAGATCACAAGTAGGGCAGAGAAGCAGGCAGAGAGAGAGGAGGAAGCAGGAGGATCCCTGCTGAGCAGAGATCCCAATGTGGGGCTCGATCCCAGGACCCTGAGATCATGACCTGAGCTGAAGGCAGAGGCTTAACCCACTGAGCCACCCAGGCGCCCCAGCATTTCTATTTTTATGATTACTTTTTTCTGTAGTTGGTTTTCCCCTGAGAACCCATTTTTCATTTGAAGAGCAAGCTTTTTTTTTTTTTTAATTGTTCATCCAAATACCAGTTAGAATTTCCCAGTTTTCTAGCTAAATGCCAAGTGCACATACCTACACCTAAATACACACACACACACACACACACACACACTGCTAGTATGTCACTTGCTGCTCCCAGATCTGCACTATATAAAAAGTATCTTTTCTCAATTTAGCTAAAGAGAAAAAAATAAAAAGCCTTTCAATCTCTACAAGAGTCAATGAATGAGGTGGGAAGATTTCTATTTATCTACCTCTTTCTTCAAAGAAAACTGTTGAAATAAATAAATACCTGAAAGGAATACGACATCAAGCCCCAGATATCAAGCCACTGAAGAAGAGAGGCAGAAGGCAATGCTTGATGGGATGTGGACCACATGTGGGCCACATGATGGGATGAGGAAGGATTAACCTTGAAAAGGAAAAATAGCTCTCTGAAATCAGAGGGTAGAAAGCAAGATCGGTTACCATGATGCACTGAATCACATCCCTCCCCAAATTTGAAGGTCGAAGCCATGAACTCTAGGACCTCAGAATGGACTGCATTTGGAAACAGGACCTCTCAAGAGGCAATTAAGGTTAAATGAGGCCATATGGGTGGGGCCCCAGTCCAACATGACTGGTGTCCTTATGAGAAGAGGGAGAAATAGCAGGTGCACAGAGGAAAGGCCATGCGAGGACGCAGGGAGAAGACACCATCTTCAAGCCAGGGAGAGGGGCCTTGGGAGAAGCTAAACCTGCCCACATCTGGATCTTGAGCTTCTGGCCTCTAGAACTGGGAGGAAATAAATTTCTGTTGTTTATGCCACTTAGTCTGTGGTATTTGTTTATGGCAGCCCTGGTAAATTAATACAGATGCAAACACAAATACATTTGGATGTTCAAGAATTTGAGCAAACTTTTGCCTTTGCTAGGCATATAAGACCATTAGTAATGAAGACAGCTACCATTTTTTTCTTTAAGATTTTATTTATTTGACAGACAGAGATCACAAGTAGGCAGAGAGGCAGGCAGAGAAAGAGAAGGAAGCAGGCTCCCCACTGAGCAGAGAGCCCGATGTGGGGCTCAATCCCAGGACCCTGGGATCATGACCCGAGCTGAAGACAGAGGCTTAACCCACTGAATCACCCAGGCGCTCTGATAGCTACCATTTTAATCAGCATGAGTTGTGTGCCAGGAAGCCTGCCCATCCTCCACGCACTGTTCCACTGAATCTTCACTGTTAACACCGGGAGGTGAGCACTATCGTTGCCCCTATCTCATGATAGGGAATTGTGTGGGTGTGCGTGCACATACACATACACACACACACACACACACATACACACACACACGTGCATGAGCTCAGGGAGTGAATCAGTGGACCAGAACCTCAAAGACGGCATGGGTGGGTGGGCAGTCAGATGGTAGGTAGTCTCCCTCCAGATCCCATGCTTGACCACCACACAACAATTCCACTTCCAACCACATGGCCTTCCTGGGGTCCCTCCAGTAGAAAACCTGTCTTCCCATTCCCATCACACCCTGTTAGGAGATATACCCTCCTTGCTTCCTCTTTGAATCTCATCTGCCAATTCAAAGCCCAGGTGAGATTGTAGCAATCAATAGAAGCCCACTTATGCCCCCAGCTTCTTCTGTCTCCTAGAACATAACATTCTATGCATTCCTATAGCACTGCTTGCGTATTGCTGGGAATTATCATGAATCATCTGCCTGGGGGTATGTCCTGTGTCCATGTCTAGAGAAAAAGCTTCTTGAGAGTAGGGGCTCTACCAAGGACTTCCTCCCAGCATTTATTACCAGACTAGCATATAAATATACTTAAGAAACATATTTGACTAAAGCTTCCAAAAATAAATTTCAGTACAAGACACTGTAATTAAACTTAAAATCATGAAAACACCTCAATAATAATCTGAGATGTGTGATTTCAGCTATCCTAAGAGTCTGGCCTGCCTTGTCCTTTTGAGAGTCTACATGAGTATGGCGCCCAAAGGTGATTATACGAGGACAAGTGGGGAGCAAATCCAGTGGCCCTCAGATGAGTCAAATAGCTGTTTTGCTACTCAAGCACCCAAAAACTCCCCTTGCATGTGCATTTCCAACATTTATCAGTTTTTAATTAGACAGTTTGTTGTGTAGGAGATGCAAAGTTTTAAAGTCAGATACTTAATACCTAAGAAACATTGAACAAGTTAATGTCTCTGAATTTCAGTTTTTTATTGGCAAAAGAATAATAATAATTCTTACTTCAGCATCCCCACCATAGTCTTCTGGGTCTGTAGTAAAATTTAAAAGAAGAAATTTATATAAGATGCCCAACATACAGCAGATATTCAGTATATATTAAGGCTGCAAATATTCAGTATATATTAAGGCTGCCTTCTTTCACTTCTTCCTGTGCCAAATGTTAAAAAAGAAAAAGAAAAATCTACAAACTGTCACTGGTAATTAAATTGCTCTGCATAGCCATTGGAGAAGGTTTCCAATCATACTGATACTTAACATTTGATTAAAGATTTGCTATTTACAAAGGGCTTTTATGAGCCTTAACATTTGATCCTTAGAAAAAGTTCCATGAAGGAATCAAAGCAAGAATTATTACCATTTCAATTTCAGAGAAAAAAAGTAAAAACATTCTAAGTCCTGTATAGAACAAGTTACTCAATCAAACTTACTGAACTGGAAAGTAACAAAGCTCAGGTTTAAACCCAGAGAATCAGGATCTTTCTGCGAAAGCACAATAACTCCGTGAGCTGGGCTCTGGGTAAGGTGACTGTTCTGAAAAATACAATGCAAACGTTTAGCACACATTCTGTGAGCAATCGTGACAAAAGGTTCTGCTGCTTTTTTCACCAGTCTTCCTTAAGTTATACTCCCTTCTAGGAGTATTCTCAGTATAAAGGAAAAAATTATCCCTTTCCCATTTCCATGAGTATAAGAACATGGTGACATCTATCCAACTTTCTTCCAAGAGAGGCATAGTGAAAAGGTTGAGTAGGACTATGTGCATTGCATAGCTTGATTCAAGTTATTTTTCATGTGATGCTTCGGTTTTTAGTGGTAAAATAGAATCAATTTAATTGTGGTTTTATGAGAAATGATTCATATAAATGTTAGTGATATGATTTGTCAAGTTTGCAAATGTATTAATCTCAAAATAATAAAGCTAGAAATGACTTTCTAAAATTTAATTGACAAACCAAAAAAATTGGAAAATAAAATTCCAAATTATACTACGTACGAGATCAAAGGACATAAAATGCTTAGGGATAAATTTGACAAAAATCTGCGCAAAAGCATCATACAGAAAAAGATTAGACATTGCTAGAGAAATATTTACAGATTTGAATAATGGAAATATATACTATGTTCATGAATTGGAGTGCTCAGTAATATTCTCTACTCTTAGCAAATTAATCTATAGATTTTATGTAATCCCAATCAGAATCCCAGCAAATCTATGTTTTAAAGAAATTGATAAGCTGTTTCACAATGTGTACGAATATGCAAAAGATCTAAGGGAAAAATTAATTTTGAAAAAGACATACAAAACTGAAGAACTTACACTATTTGATTTTAAGACTTACTGTGAAGCAACCAAGGAAGTGGAATAAAATAGAGAGATCAAAAATAGACCCAAACATGTATGATAACTTTGTGTCAGGGAAAGATTTCTTTATGAGGTCAGAAATAACACTAAAAATAAAATAAAAATTTATTACATTGGACATTATCAAAATTAAATCCTTTATTTTCTTCAAGAGAAGAATCAAGGAAATGAAAAGGGAGACTGGGAGAAAATATTTGCAATGCATATAATTGATAAAGAAGTACATCCAGTATATATAAAGCACTTTCCCAACCCAATAAGAAGACAAATGATAAAATTTATTTAAAAGGGTAGAAAATTTCAATAAACTCTATACAAAGATATATGAATATCCAATATGTATATGAAAAGATATTCAACATCAGTCACTTGGGAAAGGTAAACTGAATTAAAACCACAATGTGATGTTACTTGATGTCCACTAGAATAGCTAAAATTAAAATAACTGGCAATATCAAATATTGTCTACAAAGGGGAGCAACTGGGATTCTCATACATTGCTGGTGAGAGTATAAAATGGTACAAATACTTTGAAAAGCAGTTTGGAAGTGTTTTATTAAGTTAAAAATAAACTTACTGTATGACCTTGCAATTCCACGATTAACTATTTACTAAAGAGAAATGAACATGCATGGTACACAAAAGTCTTCTACACAAATGTTCACTGTTCCTAGCAGTTTTACTCATAATAGTCCAAACCAGGAATCAACCCAGAATCTATCAACAAGTGACTAGATAAACAAATTGTGGTATAGTCATACAACTGAATATCTTATTCACTAATAAAAAGAATGAATTACTAATATACACCACAACAAGGATAAATCACACAGACATGTTGAATGAAGGGAGATGATACCAAGAACTGGTATGACTCCATTACATGAGATTTCAGAACAGAAAAAATTAATCTATAATAATAGAAATCAGATTAGTGGTTTCCTAAAGTAGAGGAGGAGGAACTGACCGTAAGGGGCACAAGGGAACTTCCTGGAAAGATGGAAGTATTCTATATTTTGATTGGGATATCATTCCATCATGTCATCAACCCATACATCTGAAATATGTGAACTTCACTGCATATAAATTATACTTCAAAAAAGTTGATATTTTAAAAAATTAACATGGTCAAATTTCTTTAAATATTCTTTTTCTTAAATTCTTAAAAATTTGTGAAGATCCTTCTCTTCTAGGTTAGACATTAGTCTATACTGAGGGCTACCCACTCTATACTGAGTCTATACTAAAGTTAGAGATTAGTCTATACTGAGGGGATTTTACTGAGTTTCCCTCTCAGGTATGCTAAATACCATTCTCCTAAAACCAACAGTTCCAATATTCTTTAAATGGTGAGTGGTAAAAGAGGGTCATACTCTAAAACTATCAACAAAATTAGACAATAACTAGACCTACAAACCAGACAAGTTCTATGCGCTTTTTAAAAACATTTTGTTATGGAAAATTATAAACGTACGTAAAAGAAAGTACGGCATAAGAAATCTTTCTGTCCCCATCACCTAGCTTCAAAAATCATCATTCTATGGCCAGTCTTGTTTGACTATAACCCTATTGCTCCCCTTCCACAGCTTCTCAATGAATATTTTATAGCAAATCCTAGGTGTCATGTCATTTCATCTGTAAATACAAGAAGCTCTAAAATTGTGATTTGTTTGCTCATGCTGTATCCTCTGTCTGAAATTCGTAACCCTTCACCCGGAATATAGCTGAATCTTTCTCACCTGTCAGATGAGACCTGTTCAGAAAGACCTTCCCTGATGTCCTTATTGAAATAGCTCACCTCTACCTTGGCTCCACTAGTTTTTGTCCTGGTAGTTTTTGGCAATTTGTAAATTATTAGTTACTGGTTTTTGTCTGTCTTCTCAACTATACTCAAAGTGCCACTGGACCAGCACTAGTACAGTGCCTGAAAGATGACTACTAAATGGTAAGTCATTATTATTAATGAATTTTCCTGACCAGGTAGTCTGCTACAACTTTTCAGAGGTCCATAATTAACATTTTATCTATATGTGGTGATGCTCTGGATAACCACCAAAGGTGAGCTGGCATTGTTCTTTCATGATTTTCAAAGCCTAAGGTATAAGGAGGTGTCAAACAGAGCCATCAGTTGTGTTTCTTTTGTATATTTTTGTAAGAAACATGGAATGTTATAAATGGAAGCAGTTTGAGAAATAATCTAAATTCATAGATTTGTTGGCTCTTAGAATGAAAAGAATCCTTAGATAACATTTTGTTGAAGACAGTTCAAACTTTTTCTGTTAACAGATAACAAAATGTCATAACCCATACCTAAAGTTGTAGAATTTGTGATCTGAAATCCTTGTCTAGATATATAATCCACTAACGTAAGTGAGAAGTTGCTTTCATGAAACATTAGAAAAATCACTTCATTTTATTTTATCTATACCTAGTACACTCAGTTAAGCTATTTATTCAATGAATATTTATTTTATATCCATCATGTAATAAAATCTCCTCTAGATGGTTGGGGATAAGTCAGTAGAAGATATAATAACCCTGGAATGGGAGTAGAGATGTAGTAAGAGATACCCTTGAACCCAGAAGTGTCCAGTATACATAACAGCTTAGAGTTTCAGGTAACCATTCAAGTTAGCCATTCAACCAAGTCTGATTCATACAGAAGAGTGTCTTCCATCCTATTTTCTCCAAGAAATTATGTCAAATATTCTGTCCATTTCCATCATCATTCATTCACTCTTGCCAGGACACTAATCCCAAAATATGGCATAAGGAAATGGGTTGCCACAATGATAGTTTCTTCTGCACTGGGCATGGAGTCAGGGGCAACATCAGAGGTGGAGGGACAGCAGCAAGGGAGGTGGGCCGGCTGGCAAGAGGAAGTGCACACTTCCCCAAAGTTAAGCAGATGCAACACCCCTCCTCCCCCAATAATCTCAATCAGGGTGATGTCACTATTCTGTTCTCTGTCTCTCCAATATTCTCTTCTTCCACCACCACTACCACATGAGAGGGAGCTTTTCTAGTTAGTTCCCTGGCAAAAGTCTTCTCATCCTCTCAATATTGACTATCCTGGGAATTCTAGTAAGACTTCCTGCTTTACCTGGACACTACCAGTCCATGAAGTAACAGCTTTGGATGACAACAATGTAACAGCAGCACAACTAGTCTAACAAGGGTGGGTTTTTGAAACAATGGGATACCACAACTACAGTGTTTTCCCCTCCTAGAATAGAAAATAACATGTGTTGCATTTTTAGAATTATAAAATAATGCAAATTTCCTATTTTAACATTTCAGATCTCAGTTGCCAAGTAACAAAACCACAAGTTCTCCTATTTTCCATAAGCTTTCAAAGTTTATGTTTTTGGCATACTTCAGGGCAAGAAGGAACTTGTTGCTAAATATATTGCATGTTCTGCCTCCCAGAAATTTGGGGATTTCTCAGAAGAACCTTGGGGGTCGAAGGGTGATCAAAAAGTCACTGCTGGCTTTTCCTTTCTGAGCTGCTGGTTCTATTACTACTGAGAGACAAAGACTAATTGTTCTCCTCAGGATGAATGTTGCTTTGAGAAGCCAGAGGCACTTCTGAAAAGATGGAGCAATAACCTTGGTGAGTTCAGAAAAGGGCATGTTGGGATCAAGACTAGGATTCTGTCTTCCTTGTAGATAGCATTCTAACAATCTGAATCCTGAAGGATTCTAGTGGGTACACAGAGCTAGATGTCTAGCCCTGGGTCTTGTCTTGCTGGTCCACATCCATGGTGAAAATTAGTACCTCCCACCTCTAAATTCTTGTAGATAGATATATATATATATATATATATATATATATATATATATATATATATATAT
>NW_022631008.1:29266418-29441833 GCF_010015895.1 Lontra canadensis
TATATATATATATATATATATATATATATTTTAGATTTTATTTATTTCTTAGACACACAGAGAGAGAGATCACAAGCAGGCAGAGAGGCAGGTAGAGAGGAGGAAGCAGACTCCCTACGGAGCAGAGAGCCCGATGTGGGGCTCGATCCCAGGACCCTGAGATCATGACCTGAGCCGAAGGCAGAGGCTTAACCCACTGAGCCACCCAGGCGCCGCTTGTAGATCTTATTTTATACGTAAGTTCTTGGTACTGATCATATGTTGCACCTGTTATTGGTGCTATTGTGCCTGTGATACATCCTTACCTAGATCACAGGCTTCTAGGGAACAACTATAGCTTACACTTCTTGTATCTCTCCCACAGTCCTAGGGGAATGCTCTATACCTAAGTTCTAAGTAAGTATAAGTTAAATGACTAAACATTCATATCTGACTGAGCTAAGGAAGCATAAGTAGTATCTGCTGACAATATTCCCCACATTCTCTGTTTCCTTCCATAAATACCAAACACACACACACACATACACCCCTACACACAGATACACACACTCGTACAGACACTAAAAGCAAAGTCTGTCCTTCACTCTCATTACTCTGACTCCTAACATCCCTTGGCCTATCTTGATTTCTTATAGTAAAATATATTAATAATTGGGTCTGTGCTTCATTTCATCTTGATTTTCTTTAGATTCTGTGATTTTGCACAAAGGGCACTCCCTGGCTTTCTCCCTATTTTTCTCCATTCTGAGTCTCCTTTGTGGGTTCCTGACTATGGCCCCCCCCTTAGTTATTGGTGCTTTTCAACAGTATGATCCACACTCCTCTGTCAGCAGTCACTCCAGGTAATAGCTTTTATTATCATCTACAGGCTGTGACTGCCAATTTCCATGGGCAGACAAGCTCTCTCCTCTGAATGTCAGAACCATATAACTAATTGCCTACTGGACATCTCCACATGCATGTCCCCTTAAATGACCCAAACTAGAATTACCACCCTCCATCTTCAAACCTCATCTTACTCCTGTTTCTGCTCTCTGAAAATGGTACCACCATCAACCCAGTAATCTAAACCAGACACTTTCCTCTTAGCCTGGTTAAGCACCAGCTCATCGACGGCTGTTAACTCTGCCCTCCATCACATACCTCTTTATCTTGCTGGTCAATAGGCTAAGTTCCAGTGCCAGCATCCCTCACAATATTATGGAAGTCCTATTCTATCTGTCTCACTAAGCATGGTTTTGAGCACTCCAGGCCATTTAATGCTGAAACCAGAGTAATCTTTCCTTCTTTCCTTTTTATTTTTTTTTCTTTTTTTATGTAGACTTCATGCATGGAGCCCAATAAGAGGCTTGAACTCTCAACCCTGAGATCAAGACCTGAGCTGAGATCAAAAGTCAGACCCTTAACCCACTGAACCATCCAGGTGTCCCCCTTCTAAAATATAAATTTGCTCATGTCACTCTGTGCCTAAAAGTCTTTCAATGCATCCTATTGTTCTTCATGATAAAGCAAAATTCCTTAACTTGGCCCACAGGCTTCTGCGTGACGTCACCTGCCACCCCAGTCCCAGCAGTATCAACTCGGGTAAGTAAATGCCTTTCCTGAGTTTTGGAAACCTCAAGGTACAACTCGTAGGTTAAAAAACCAGGTTGGTGGGTTTTTTGTCTTCTCTTCTAGAAGCAATCTGCTACGGAAGTAGCAAGTCTCAACTGGCCTCCTTGGCAAAGGGTTAAAATTCACTTCACGTCTCTCGGCGAAGCTTTTAGCAGAAACCAGAAATTTCACTTCTGCCCAATTACACTGCAAAATGTCAAGCCTGCGAATTTAAAAACTTACTGTCAACACTTTGTGGCAAGTAGATATTAATTGATGTTAAATCACGATGGAATGCCTATAGAAACGCACTGCATGCCAAAGACTTTCTGACGTAGGGAAGGTAAGCACAGTGAAATAATGAGATATGACTTTCCATTTCTTTACAAATGTTGTTAAAATACTTAATTCAGCAGCTCTTGGGTTCTCACTGCCTTTATTATTAGCTTACTTGTATTCATTTTGTCTAGTTCTCTGTAGGTGTTTCTTTTAAGCCCCTTAAAATAAAAGAATATAATATTCAAAATCAGTTTGCTTCGTTGATCCCAGTACTTTCTCAGCATTAACCATTAAACTGAAAGCTGGGTCTGCAATAATGCTGACACTTCAAGGCTTACAAACACTTTTATGAAAGAAGATGGGTACCTTGGACTTGAGCATGGAGTTATTGTTATAATTGGGAGGATATAAGTAAATTCAAAAATTATTTAAAATTTTTCCCTACCCTACAAACTTGGGGTCATGGAATAGATGTAAATGCTGCTTAGCCATACTGCCAACTTTCTTCTCTTCAGACAAGGGAGTATTCTACTTTTAGTGTCCTTGAGATTACATGTAGTCATGTTACTTGCTTTGGCCAATGAGATAGGAGTGTCACCTCCCAGCAGAAGCATGTGATGGCTGGTGTGAGACCCTATGGTGGTCTCCTGCCCTGCGTTGGTTACAGTTGAAGCACATATTTTTTTTTATATTTATTTATTTGACAGACAGAGATCACAAGCAGGCAGAGAGGCAGGCAGAGAGAGAGGAAGGGAAGCAGGCTCCCTGCTGAGCAGAGAGCCCAATGCGGGGCTCAATCCCAGGATCCTAATATCATGACCCAAGCCGAAGGCAGAGGCTTTAACCCACTGAGCCACCCAGGCGCCCCTAGAAGCACATATTGATAGGAAGGAAGACATGACACTGAGTCGTCATGTGGAAGAAGGTTACTCTAGGGAGTCACCCAGCCATGTAGTAGACTTAGAATGAGTAAGAAAGGAACTTCTGTTGCTTTAAGATTTAGAGCTGTTTGTTACCACAACATGGCCTAGATTTTCTAACCAATACAGGGACTGCCAAGTCCTACCATACCTAGCTCCCTGGATGCCCTAAGCATGTCCCCACAAACTGTCCATTCTCTCCTTTAATTTGCTACTAAACTTAGAATCATACTTTTTTTTTTTTTTTTTAGGAAAAACTATTAAGAATATATTGCGTACTAGCACCTGGAAAATCACATGATTGGATTGACCATATATACATATAATCTTGACAGAAAAATTCACAGTTATATACTGGATTAAATGTCTCCTGGAATTTTCTTTTTCTGAATCTAAAGGGTATATTGTTACTTATTGCTGCTATAACAAACAAAGTGGCTGAAAACAATGTAATTGTCTTCTTTCACAGTTCTGGAGAACACGAATCTAAATCAAACTGTTAGCAGGGCTGTGTTCCTTCTGGGGGTTCCAGGAGGTCTGTTTCCTTTTTTTTTTTTTTTCCCTTCTTTGGCTTGTGACCTCATTTCCAAGGTCATTGGAAATGACCTCATTGTGTCCTCATTTCATCACTTCAACTCATTTTTCATCATCACATTTCCTGTCATTTACTCTGATCCCCTGCCTCCCTCTGATAAGGACCCCATATTTACACTGGGTTTATAAGGAAAATCCAGAATAAGTCCCCCATCTCAAGATCCTTAAACACATCTGCAAAGACCCTTTTGCCACATCAGGTAACATGCACAGTGGGTGTTTTTAAATCATCTGGTCCATCTTGCTTTGTCACCCCTCCACCTCTTCTCATTCTTGCCTATGTCTCAATAGCACAATGTCTTGAACAGAAATCCTTGCTGAAGAAATGAATGTTTAACTCAAATGTACACTGTGTCAAATCTCCTCTATCAAGAGCCCCAAACAATATAGGTAATATAGATAAACTCACAGAGAGAAAAAAGTAATGCTTCTCACAAAAACAAGAATAGGGGAACTTAAAGGAGCTCCATTCAGACTAATCAAAATTAATGGAAAAGGAAGTAAAATATTTTCTCAAACTGGCACTTAGTACCAAGTCTTTAGTAATATGAAAAAATGCTTCAAGTCTATGACTAGTCATATAAATGCATATAGTATACATATATATGTTAGCATTTGATACATCTGCATAGATTCAAATCACTAGTAACCAATCAGAATATAAGTTATATGTCTTCTTGCTGAAAGTTGCTTATCGGTTATCGTTCATTCTTCTCATATGAGACAATGTGCTGAAAGGAAAAATCCATTATTTCACTCTTCTCAGTTTGGGGTATGTCCAGGACAACTCCCTCTATTTCTGTTTTTTTTTTGGTGTCTTCATATTCTCCAATTCACATGGGCCCTGAGGTTAAAAAAAAAAAAAAATGTAAAGATTCCCCGCAAAATGTGTGATCTCTCTGGATGCCTGGGTGGCTTAGCCAGTTAAGTGTTGGACTCTTGATTTCTGCTCAGGTCATGATCTCAGGGTTGTAAGATGGAGGCCTGCACTGGGCTCTGTGCTGGGCATGAAGTCTGCTTTGGATTGTCTCTCGCCCTCTACCTCCCACCTTGTACATTCTCTTTCTCACAAAAAAAAAAAAAAAAAAAAAAAAGTGATATCCCAATTCCACCAAACCCTGTGACTCCGTGGTAACTTTTTTCAGCAGTTTCCTCTGCTGACCCAGCACATCCAGGTTGAGGAAAATTCACTTTTATGGGCTGTCCAGTTTGCCGGCACCTTAACATCTGACATTATAGTTTATATCATTCTTTCTGAAGAACAACATTGACAGTTCTGGGATCTCCCAATGGTGAGTATAAACTCATTGGAACAATTATCAATGGGCTTCCTAGATAGCCAGTGAGTGAATTCCAATAATTGGATTGCAAATAAATCTCAACCACAACAACAACAACAAAAAAGTTTTCATTTGACTGCAGGTTCTGAAGTGAAAGCTAAAAATGTGAAAGATCCAACTGTTACTTTAAGAGGCTATTAAACAGAAAACATAGTAAGTACTTTCGGCCACTGACAAATGGTACCCAGAGCTCTGCAGACACAGAATGGCCTAAGAATGCCTCAGAGGTGGAGACCCCCATGGCTGTGGCTGGGAACTAGAACCAGCTCGGCCACAGTAGTGAATCCAACAACATTCCTCAGCATTCCAGACCAATATCCTGCCCATGTAGGCTTTCTTCCCTTGAATTTCATATCTCTTTTCCACGTTTGTCCATTACAGGTGTTCCACTCACTTTTTTCCTAGCTTGGTTTCAGTTTTCTATCCATAAAATAATGTCAGGAGAATGAACGAGGATAACTCATACAAAACACCTAACATACCACAGCACAACCGATCCCCAAAAAAGACTATTTGATTGGTTGCTTGGTTGATTAAGTCGTTGACTGAATCATTCATTCAATGTGTTCAATATGTACAAGGCTCTGTACTAGGTGTGGGAGATAAGCCTGTCCAAAAAGTCATGGGGCTGGCTTGGTCAATTATTTCACAGTACAGAGGAGAGTTTTTTTAAGCTAGGGTCTATGGAACTCTAAGGTAAAGATATGCAACTTCAGAAATTCTGTGACCTCCTGAAATTATAAGCAGAATTATACTGTGTTCATAAGTGCTTATGAAAATTTTTCTAGAAATAGAAGGTTTCATCAAATACTTGAAGGAATCAGCGTCGGGGTCATCTTTGCCACCATTCGGGGAAGCCTACCTAAGATGAAAGCCAACAAGGAAGAACACTAAATAGAAATCCAGAAAAAGACAAAACTACAAAAACTTTTGTTGGAAGACATTCTTTCATCGGAAGCTAAAGCCATATCTAGCCTGCGACTTTTTAGTTACATAAGGAATAAATTTTAGTTTTTGTGCAAACCTGTTACAATTGTCTTTCCCTCCTTTTAGTGAGAGTCAATCTGGTTAATTCAGTTTACAAACACTCCTTACAAACAAACAAAGCCACTAGTTTACTGCTCCCAGATACTAAGCTCTCTATTCTATGGTTATTGAGTCAATTTAGCTCTCTTATTTTGGAGGATCCATTACTTTACTCATCTCCAAATCCAAATTCAATCCCACCATAAGCCTATGGCTTACAATGCCTTCTTGTTTTACTTTATCACCTCTACATTCACTCCTTCTCTTGTTACAGAACATGACAACAGAGATTATTTTTCCACTCTGATTGGCACTGAGTCTCTTGCAGAATCACAAAACTGACAGTTAAGTTTCCTTCATTATTTTCACTCCCATCTTCAGCATGCCAGAGTGATGGTATAAACTCTGTCCCAATCAACGTAGTTTTACTCAATCCTCACTGGGTATTCAATACATATTTGTGAAAGATTGTGGAATCTTTCTCTTTCATTCTTAAAGGAAGAGAAACACCAGAAATAGAGTTTGATCCCAGGGCCTCATAGAAGGGCCAATCCCCAGGACGAGAAAATGTTATCTTCATCCTAATTTGGTATGTTATAGGTCTGAGAGGAGAGAGCACATAAAGTAAGAAAAGTGGGTGGGCCCGATGCAAAAAAATTGTGGCAACATCTAGTTTCACTTTTACGGCACAAATTTTTAAAGCCTACCTTAAGCAATCATAATACATGAATAGTAAGTGAATAAAAACTGAAAGTTAATATTTGAAAGTGAAATCAGTCATTAGATGAAAAGGGAGGGATTGGAGCTATATTTTCTCTTTTCAAAAAATTCTTGTAAAATGTTTAATGTTATTTAAGGTATTTTCAAAAACATTGGCATAAATTGCATTTTTTTAAACTATTGCAGATAATTCACTTGTGTTGCAACATATCCTCCAGTGGGAAAATTCTCTGGTGACAAAATATCTAGAAAGTAGGGCACTAAGGAGAAAACACACACACACACACACACACACACACTTGGGGTAAAAGGACAAATCCATTTGATTAAATAGACTCTATTTTATCATCATGTGTATATAGTATTCAAAACATAGAAAAATGTCACAAGAATGACTGGAGAATTTTTTTTTCACTGCAAGACCTGATTGAACATGAGAATTGTATTTCTGAAGCTATGTTTAAAAAAGAAGAGGGCCTTTGCTGCGAAGTGGCAATCCCTTGTTGGGGTGAGGTGCGGGGGAACCGGCCCAAACTACTGGGCAGAGAAGGAAGAGGCTTCTTAGGAAATCCCTGTGAGCTATAAAGGAAGTGAGGACACAGAAAATGCAGAGCCCAATAACCCCCTAAGAACCACAGAAGCCTCTAAATTTCCATCAGAGGTTTTGAGAGTTGGCCCTGGTGACCGGGGAAAGGTGACACAGAGAGAGGAGAGGGAAGAGAAGCAACAACAAAGGCCCTTGGGGGGAAGCCGAAGGCATCTGGAGGCACAGTGACAGAATCCAGGGCAATGGAGACACCAGGAGTAAAGATGGCCAGACCCTCACCTTCCCACTGTGTTCAAACTGCCTGCAGAACGCTGGGGCAGACATTGGTCAGGCTGAGGGGCTGCCTGCACAGTGGGAAAGAGAAGTATAAAACTCAAGAAGAGGGGAAATGCCTCTTTCGGAGGGGACTTTCCCTGGCCAGTGAGGTTTCAGATCATGTTCTGCAACAACCTCCTGGCTTGTGACAGCGTTTCAGGGAAATGAGACAACCCAAATGCAAATCACAAAGGAAAAGAAATTCAGCAGTGGCTTGAGAAAACAAACTGAGCCATGCTGAGTCTGACAAGGCAGAACTCGAAGGTAGTGTGAACTGTAGCAAGTGCTGCTTTGAAAGGGAAGAGCAGAGAGGAAGGGCACACATCACTCAGGAGTAAATAATGATCAGAGCCTCTGTTTCTGGACAGCCTACTATGTGCCTTGAGCTCTGCATGTCTTATCACTTATCCATCCAGCAGTTGATGTGAAAGAGATAATTATTATCCCTCTTCTCATCTGTATGGATGAGGAGACACACTCCGAGAAATTAAGTAGGAAATTAGCCAACATCACCCAGTTCCAGGGCCAAGATTCAAACCAAGATCCATCTGATATCAGGGATCATGCTTCTCCCCCTGACCCTTCTGCCACTAATTGAAGTGACTCATGGCACAAATCACAATCTTCTTTATACCCAGACTTCCCTTTATGACACGGTACAGGTAAGCTTAACGTCAGGTAAGACAGTTTCAGCCCTGAGATGTTGGTCACTGACCAGTTTTGTGGCAGTGAGTAATTCATGCAACTTCTCTGAGTCCCCGTGTTCTCATCTGTAAAATGGGTCTGTGCTGGGGGCGCTCCTGTTCTCCACTTCCAGGAGGCATTCCTAGGCCTCACATGTCAAAGGAAGGAAATTTCAAAGTTGTGTTTCCTTTTTAACAGAATATACGGGATTTTCATGTTCCAGTCCTCTGTGGATACCAAGCCTGTAAGGATCCCGTGCTTAGAAGGTGAAATGACTCTTAAGATGGTGTTTCAGATGGCCTTGTGAATGCAGCCAGAGCCTTCTCCAGAGCAGAAAGGCTAGATGGAAAAACAGCCACTCCACATTCTTCGCCCCTTCCCAGCCTAAATCATCACTTACTGTGGGAAAGTGATTACTTGCCAGGATGTAGGGCCTATGACTCATCATACAGTTGTCCTCAGCCCCTGATCAAGCAGGAACTAAAGGTGGAGAGCCTGAGAAGCTGGAGCGAGGACACCGAATTGCCAACAGTCTCACCTATGACACTGCTCTCGAGGCAAACGGAAAGTCAGATGAGCAGCGGGGCCAAGTGGAGTCATGACGCTGCTATGCTGCGTGGCCGAGCCCAGAGCAGAACAACATGGGCCCCTGGCTTTCTGAGTCATTCCTTCGGTCTGAGTCTTTACAGCTCCAAAGAGGCAATGATCAGCAACATGCAAATAATGCCACCCCTGAGCTTGTCCTGACAGGCAACCAGCTGGCTGAGGAGTGCTTGTGTAAGAGATACCTTCCTCATCCAGAAACACCAGCAGACTTCACAAAGAAGGGGCTAAACTGCTCCACATCAGAGCTCATATTCTAGAACAGAAATACATGAGCGATAGACACCACAAACACATTCCCTTGTGGTTTCAGCCAACACTGGGCTAGCCTTTCTCTTTGTTGCTATAAGCTGTGGCATATCTACATATCTACTTTCTATTATATTTTTCTACATGGTCTTTGATGTCCTTAAAAATGTTTCATTTGAAGGGGCACCTGGGTGGCTCAGTGGGTTAAAGATTCTGCCTTCGGCTCGGGTCCTGATCCCAGGGTCCTGGGATCGAGCCCCACATCCGGCTCTCTGCTCAGCAGGGAGCCTGCTTCCTCCTCTCTCTCTCTCTCCCTGCCTCTCAGCCTACTTGTGATCTCTATCTGTCAAATAAATAAATAAAATCTTAAAAAAAAAAAAAGTTTCCTTTGAACAAAGAGCTATTTTATGATTCAAAGCATAGAAAGTTAAAATTACAAACTACATCTATAAAATCCTAGGAACTTACTAAGGACGATAGGAAGATTGATCTGTTATCTAGGCTGAGTATTGTTCTCTACTTTCTTCAATGTCATAAAGGTAGTGAAAGTAAAAGCTCCTTATGGCAATGATGTAGGAGGAAAAAATTTTTTAAACTCTTCTTGTCTGAGGAGAGGCTGTTGGATATGGTCTCGGGGTAGTGGTTTGTGATTAAGGAACTACAGCGAAGATACTTGGAATAATGAAACGAAACCAGTGTTAACTAGTCTTCAGCTGATGTTAGGAAACAGTAGGTCTTTGGATGTGAGAAATTGAGAGAATGGAAGCCTCTTCCTTATGGTAGTGGGATAAGTATAGAATATCTCTTCAAGTATGTTCCACAGAACTCCAGGCCCATGAGCCACTGCATAAAGAAGGTTTTATACTCCAAAGTAAGCAGTTTAGAGAACTCTGCGGTGATGTCCTCCACACCACACCCACATGGTTGGAGAAACCTGGCACCTTTGTCAGACCTAGCATTTCCCGAAGTTACTGAAGACCTCAGAACCACACACCTCCCCTTTTATATTTCACGTGACCCTTATTACCCCTGTACAACTAGTGGTTCATGACCAATTCTTGGTAAAACACTGGTGAGGAAGAAAAATATAAGGGGAAGAATTTACATGGAAAGGGATTTCCAGAAGATTTCCGATCAGTGATGCCCAAAAAGGTAAGATACTAATGGGAAGAGAGGTAGTCAAGGGACAGCATGCAGTTGATGGGTTAAACCAACCAGGGGAGGGGATAAAAAGGAGAAAAGAGAGTTGGTACTTATAATACATAAATTATATGGCACACAATGTACCCAGCTTTGTGGGGAGGAATTATTACTCCATCTACCATCAGGAAGAATAAGCAACTCTTCCAAGACCACTTACCAAGTACTTCAAGCACTGAGGCTCAAGCAAGCACTTACAGCCAGACAGCCACGAAGGGCAAGGAGCAGAAGCCGCTGGCCACCTAGATGGGGATGGGAATGGCACATGCGAGCCTGTGACAGAGCAGGGACATGGTCCTCCTGAGATTTGAAAAGAGATATGCAGGTTTTCAAACTTGGAGTGTGCTTTGCTCTGCAGGTAGAAGCAGGCTGATGCAGTAGGAAGAAAAAGAGAAAAAAAAAAAAAAAACTTCTTTTTCCTTCCCTCCAACCTGAGTCCCTTAGTTACTAAACTTCTGGAGAAACAGGCAGGAATTGTGCCTTTAACACCTTCTCTTACCAATTCAAAGCAGGCAACATTTTCTCTCACAGGAGGGTCCTCTCTTCTGATGTCCAGAGGAAAACAGGCTCCAATTTTTCTCCCTCAGAGGGGACAGACCACAGGTAATCTACATGAGCACCCGTACTCATCATTCTGATTTCCATTCCTCTGGCTTTTTCAAATCCCTGCTTTGTAACCACCTGGAGCAGTATCCAGGAGGAATATTGGACAGCCATGACACAAAGGAGTATGCAAAAAGGCAGGTGCTCTGGCCTAAAAATCAATGTTCTCTTTTAAGGGTCACTATCAACTTTATCTAAACTAATGTGAGACTCTCAAGGTGGTTGGAATTCAGAGGAAAACTTCGGATTTTCATGGGTATATTGTTCTCATGAGAAATAGTCTTATAGGTCTACGGCCATACCACCCTGAACGCGCCCGATCTCGTCTGATCTCGGAAGCTAAGCAGGGTCGGGCCTGGTTAGTACTTGGATGGGAGAAATAGTCTTATAGAACCCACCTTCACACAATGCATGGATTGGAAAGACTGGGTATGATAGGCAAGGTGCTACCTAATCAGGAAACTTTCACCCTATTTAATCTCCCCTGCTTATCACTAAAAAAAAAATTACGCCAGTATATCTGCTTTTACCTACAAATTACACAACTGTGCTGTCAACTAATATGTTATGAATAATATAAAGCATTTAAGAAATGAATTTTTTAAAACAATATTTAAAGATACACTTATTCATTTTAACTATTTCCCTCATACCTCAATAAACCAAGGGCTATATGCACCTCGCTTTGGGATCACTGACCTTACGCTTTGCCTGTCACAATAGAACTCATCTATTAAATGAGCTCAGAAGGGTTTTGAGTCTCTAAATAATCTTGTTAAAATCCTAAACAGCCCATTAATAACATGATTGGTCTTAAGGCAATTGAACTATGCACTCAGAAGAAATCATCAAGCAAAAGAATTTAGGCCACTGGTTGGCTGGCTTATAACAAGTTCCTTCTATTTCGCCAAATGTTTTTGGATCACTGTCCATTGGATTTTAAAGGAACAACTAAATATCGTCTCCTTGGTAATGTTATTTTCCCTCAAGTGTGGGTAATCTTGCAGAGCTGTTTCTCTAGAAGAGAACAAGGTTATGCGAAGGGGAGAGAACATCTTTCCCTTCAGGGCACTTATGCAATGCAGGGTCAAGGGCTGTCTACAGAACTCAAAACCAGATCTTTAGGGAGTGCTAGGAGAAGAGATGGAGCCTAATAGAGATGCTTGGGCATGGTGATTACTTGAATTTTCAGATGAAGAATGACTATTGGAAACACAACAAAATATTTGGCACAACTAATTTAAAAAAAAAATACAGGCCTGGGTATGGGGTATTATCTGAAGACAGGAAATCACTAATGCCCTTGCATGCACTCTCCATCTTGAGGTCCCCATGCGCAAAATTCTCCTATGTAGAAGGAGAGTATTGGTCATTTACCTCCTTTTTGCTTTAAAGGTATGTTCACTTCTCTTTCCATCTAAAATAAAAGTCTATATTTGTTTTTAAAAGACTCCTTGGCAGGGAAACCCAGTAAACCACTATTAACCTCTTAGTGTGGCCTTGGGGAAAGGTCCCGTGACCAACGAAAGTGCTAAGAGAATTGAAAATTTGGTGATCAGTGGCACAGTAGAGAAGGAAGATGTGAAGGGAAACTGGAAAGGCTATTGATGTGGAAGGGGGAGAAGCTGGGGCAAAGTGGTGAATAAGATCTCTGAAGGGCAAACAGTATCATTCAGACTTTGGTTTAGAAACCATTCTAATGGTAGCTGCTCAAAATTCTGGCTCTTTGTTGGGTTAGTTCAGTGATCACCGAAATGAGGAAGTAAGCCCAACACTTTTGTAAGCCTCAGAGTCCACAAGAAGTTATGAAAAATCCTGGTGGGCTTCCACAAGACTTGAACACGAAGGCAAGGAAAGACAGGGAGATTCCACCGATGAGTCAGACCAAAGGGACAATGAAGACTCTAAAAGTTTTTCTCAGACAAAATGAGTCCTTAAAAGTTTGGGAGAATGAAATCAAGTTAACAAATTTGGGAGATATGGGTGTATTTCCTACAGAACCTGAGAAAGAACACAAAATGATAAAACTTTGGACATAAAGACTGATGTGAGAAGGATGCTCAGATTAAAGAGAGAAAAAGAGAAAGCAAAGGTGCTGGTCCCTGGGGCTGGAGACAAGTTGGGAGAGGCCCTTGAGATGTGGTTGGTTGGGACCAGGAAAGACCCAACTATACCTGGAGGTGCTCAGGGGAGGCAAAACAAGTCCATTGTCTGTGAGAGGAGGTAACAAGTGAGGCTGAGTACCCAGCCAGACTCTGTCATACCCTAATTCTTAATTAAATCAGCATGGCAATGACCTTGTCAAAGGCACTTTAACTGTATGGCCTGAAGTAGACAGAGATTAAGTGTATCAGGAAGAACCACATTGATGGGAGATGACTAATATATGGATGAGAATTTCTCATAAGCTTTTTCTTATTGAATGCATCTGTGATAAAGGCTCTGGCATCAAATTTTATACAATACCAAAATGGTAAAAACTCTGAAGTGATTATTAAATGCGTGATGTCAGATCTAATGTAGGCATAAACAACACTGGGTGCCACAGACGGTAATTTAGAAGGTTCTAATCACATCTTGACAACAAAAACATGAGAGTCTATATAATGTCAAGGCATCTGAATGAAAAGAGAAAAACACAGGCAATAATTTTTCTTGCAAAAGCCAAACATCTGGATATTTTGGAAGACCAAACGTATATTTCATAAAACCACAGCATTTAAAGTTAAAACATTCTATGTTCTGCTTGGATCTAATTATTTTCCTTGGTTTTCCACAAATATGGCAAAATAGTATTGGTTCAATAACTAATAACTGAATATAATAATGATAATTAATATGTAGCAGAGGTTGAGCTTCAAAATTATGATATGATGTATGTATTTTAATGCCTGTATTTTATACATAATGAATCTTTTACAAATAATTTGCTCAGTTGCAAAACGGGTAGAGAGCTTCAGAACTCACAACTCCCTTTTGCTGTTTCCAGAATCCTAGTTCATCCTGTATGTGGTCATTTACCTCTTTTAATTGGATTTAAATAAGAATTCTTTCTTTAATTAGCAATCATTTCTATTGCATGTTTTTATCTTATAGCCGCCTGTTTTATTTACGTCGGAGTGACTGCTTCCTTGCCGTCTTCCCAACTACACTGTAATTCCTCCAGTGCTCACACACGGTCTTCAGTTTCTGGCTGTGTTTGGAGCACAGCAGGTGCTCAATTAATATTTATTAAACTAAACAAGAGCTAAAGCTGACATAAAATTAAGAATTCAGCTAGAGTTCAGAGAGCATGTCAGATCATTTGCACCTTAACTAATTTCTGTACTTAAGCAAAACAAGTTAGACCTGCAACTTTGATTTCCTTGGGTTCTTCAGTATTCACATCAACTTGGGTGCAGTTTTATTATTTTAAATGTGTGTAGTTCAGCTTGTTCGTTATGACTTTTCCTTTTTGTTTTTCCTTTTGCTGATTCCTTGCCAGGTTTTCTACACTTCCTTCTCACTCCCCATGTTGTCACTGCCTCTGGACAAATCCATTCGGTCATTTGTTAGATTTAAGATAAAAGTTAGAGACACAGGAAGAAAAAACAAACAGAAGCCTTGGGCAATGCCTTTTTACTTTAATTTTATTTCCCAAATTACTATGAAAACAGCTTAGCGCTATCTTTTTTTTATTTTCCCTTTTAGCATATTGTATACCCTGGATAGGCAGCTACGATTTCCTAATGATTCTACCTGATTTTTAATGTCTTGCCTTTAAATATTAAAAACAGTTTGTTAAGTCCATAATAAAATTTTAACTTGTTATTCAAACTCAGTGCACAACCACTGAGAAACACGAAAGACAAATGCTGGCACTCATTTTCATAAGATAATCAGAATCTATTTCCTAGCGGGGGGAGATATTTTTGGGGTTGACACTTCTAGGCACAATGACTCACCTCCGTGTAGACCAGGCAGGGGTACACTACAGGTGAAGCCGGGTACAAAGGCAACCTTTAAATGCTCCCAATTCCTGAACAGAGAGCAAGGTCAGGAGTGAAACCCATAGCTATCCTTCAACGTCAATCTCCAAATCTACCTCTTAATGTTTGTCTCCTTCCTGCAATTTGAATAATTTTTTTGAACTTGTAAATTTTGAATAAGTTTTTTTTAATCAATTTTAGCTGCACAGAAATAGAGTGGGAGTATAATAAGCCCTTGCACCTCCCTAAACCATTAATCAAATATTCCAACACGTTCTATTCTAAAGGGACACATCTCATTCCATGATTTCCAGAACAGGCCAGGTCAAAATGGTGCACACCCAAAATTCAAATGATATACAATATATTTGTCAATTTTTTTTTTTCTACAGCATAGTCCAAGGTAGCTCCCAACTAGACTGAAGAACTGATTAATTTTATTTATTAAACTTTCTGTCTTCTCCTCCAGCTTTCTGGTTCCCTGGGGAATCTACATTTGCAGATAATACTTGGACACCTGAGTAGGAACTAGACTTGATCGTGTCTTCCCAAGTCTTCGACCTCACTGTTTCTGTGCTACAAGAATTCACTGCTCCAATGGAATTCTGTTCTTTCCAATGTATTTAATTCCGTGTTTGTTTCGTTTGGTTTATTGGTTTGTTCTAGGACTTTGCTCTTTATTTTCCCTCACGCGGATATCTTGCCAGATTTTCCTTACGTTATCTTCTTTCTCCACTCCCCACCTTGCTACTGCCTCTCAACAAACCGATTTCCAGATTTAAACATGCTCATGTGGGTAATGTAGCTACATTATAATACTCAAGTATGAGTATTCGAGTGGATCTACACAAAGTGGGGAGCTTAGGCAACTCTTACATAGTCTCCGGAGAGTCGCCTTGCCTGTGCGGATGCGAACTTTGGATTCACTGGGCCACTGTCCCATGCTCTAACTTTGAATTGAAACCCGAGCCCTGGAATCCATTTGTACTGTTGACATTTGTCATTCTTGAACCCTCTGATCACCCACCTTCACCAAACCCCTTCCCTAAAATACCAGCGAGGCTAGTAATCTTTCAGAAATAACAAGAAAGAGGAATTTACAATTATTTTGATAATGTCTGTACAAACACCCATAAACTCTATACTTTCCATCATGCTAAGGGCTGCAGTGTTGACAGTAAGAAAGGGTCAAACCAAATATTTGCATCTAGGGCCTCACCTGTTAGACCAGCAGTGAAGAGTCCAAAGTACAACCCCGAGGCACCCCCTGAGGCCTAACAGTGCACTTTATGAGAATTTCCTTGAAAGTTCCTGCTAACCAACTCTCTCCCGCCCACTGCCGGCTCCTTTGAAATGGGGATATCAGCTCTCCCCATTCCCTTATCAAAAATATGTCCATTACAGGATCAGATAAAATTGTTTGTATACTCATTTGAAATCCTTAGCAGGCATGCCTTCTTCGGACCAGGAAGACAGTCATTTAAAGTGACAGCAGATAAAAGAAGAAAAAATAATTCAAGAAATTTATCCATGCTCTCACCATCTCTTGTCTCCTTCCCCGAGTTTGAACTGAAATCCCTTGTCTACAGCTGTGAAGGGGAAAATCCCTATTCATTCTACTGGGAACCCTTAACACATCTTTCTTTTGGTCCTCAGATCATAGGAAATCAAGATTTTTAAAGGAAGCAATTTTATTTTGTTTTGGTAGATTGAAACAAATTCAGGTCCTTAGATAAAAGAAAGAGGAGGAATGGAAATATGGTCTCCCTGCCCCACCTCAAGCCTGGAAACTTTATTGTCTCAAAGCAGCATTTTAAAATATATATTTAGCATAAATAATTGCCAGGAGGAAGTGAGTCCGTATTTCTTACAATAAAGAGTATTCTAACCAATGAGCTCCAAAGACAGTGAAGTCACGTGTCACACTGGCGTGAAGAGTAGATATCCTATCAGACACTTACTAGAGACCTTTTGTGGCCACTGATAGACAGAAGCATTATGCAGACAGCAACCAACTTGTGCAGTGAGAATTTTCTGGATATTCTTCATGCAAATATCTTGTCCCTTTGCTAAAATAGAGAAACAGATATATCCATCTGTGTCCAGCGTGTATGTTCTCTGCTACAGGAGGACTGTCCTCATTGCAGATGATCCAACAAAGCATGGGGAGTGATCATATTTTTAATTTTTCTGCTTAAAATATTCATTGTCAATTACAGACTAAATATAGCTTGAGCCCAGTTTCCAGGGCTAGTGACAGAAGTTATTTACAACCTGATTTTACTTCTTGATCAACAAATATACCAACATTTTGAGCTCAAAAATGATTTTTGCCAATTATTTTGCTCTTCCATAACCATGCCCCCAGAATCATAGTTAGAAGCTGAAATACGGGGGCTCCTGGGCGGCTCAGTCAGTTAAGCCTCTGCCTTCAGCTTGGGTCAGGATCCCAGGGCCTGAGATCCGGTGGCCTTGGCTCCTGAGGGAGGCTGCTTCTCCCTCTGCCCCTCCCTCTGCTTGTGCTTTCCCTTTCTCTCTCAAATAAATAAATGAAAAAAATCTTAAAGATTTTATTTCTTTATCTGACAGAGATCACAAGTAGGCAGAGAGGCAGACAGAGAGAGAGAAAGGAGGAAGCAGGCTCCTCGCTAAACAGAGAGCCCGATGCGGGGCTCGATCCCAGGACTCTGGGATCATGACCTGAGCCGAAGGCAGAGGCTTTAACCCACTGAGCCACCCAGGCGCCCCTGAAAAAGATCTTAAAAAAAAAAAAAAAAAAGAAGAAGCTGAAATACATCCCATTCCTTGGATGCTTACCCTAATGGTTTGTTTTGTTTGGTTTTGTTTTTTAAAGAAACAAGACCTCTTGTGGTCCTCAAGAGTATCCACACAGCCAACTTCCATTGGGCTAACAGTCTTGGTGTAAAAGCATTTGGGTAAGGGCTCAACTGTGGAACCAAAAAGGCCAAAGGATGGCTACTGACCACCAAGCATGTAAGAAGAATGAAACTGCCTGAGACTATTAAAAAAAAAAAAAAAAATCCTAAATTATGATTTCCTGATGCCTGTGGCACAATAAATGCAACCCAGAAAGCCAGGAGCCTTCCACAGGGTGCTGCCCAGTCATGACTTAGTGGGAGCTCTGGGAGATACCCTAAACCCCAGAGAACATGCACATACGTGGAAATGCTCCCAGAGGCTGGTGGTGGGTCTATGCTGTGGTTTGAGTCCCTTTATGACTAAATAGTTTATTTACCATTTCTTACCCCCCTCTCCGAGGGTCTGAGTGGCTATGAAACAAACATGGCTGGGAGGATAGTTTGCTGGGCTTTGGTTTGCGTTTTCAACGGTGCACCGGTCCTTTTTGAACGCAACTGCCACAAAAAAGGAAGAAAAAATGACAAGGAGAGGTGGGGGCGTTGGAGGGGGAAGCACCAGGAGAGAATGCACGAAGTCTAATCACGTGATTCCATCCCTCTGCCCTAGGGGGGCCGGGGGGGTGGGGGGGAATCATTTCTCAATAATAAAAGGGTGGTGGGATCCAGATCCTTTATTTCATCTTAGCTCCTTCCAAAAAGAGCCAAGTGGGGATTCAGCATGTGCAGCGGCTTCAACACGTCCGCATCTGCCCCTGGCCTCTGCGAGGCCTAACCATGTGGCCTTGGGGAACAATAAATGCCAAGGTGTGTCAGGCCAGCCAGCTGACCATACGCTGTGCTTGGAACACGAATGGCTCCTTGTTTTCATGCTGAAAATATGCACCTCTTGGAACCTCTTAGGTTTTGGTCAGATGTGCGGGGATGCGGTTTAGGTTATGGAATGCAGGACAGGCACACGCTTGCAAGTGTTCTGATCCAAGAATCAGGTTTCTATTATACACACGATCTGTATTGCCTTTCGTAGTGACCTGAATACTTTTTTTTTTTTTTTTCATTTTAGTTTTGGACTTATTTTTAAATGATTTCATTTTCTATCAAGCCCTAAGCCCAAAATGTCTGCCTGGAAGATAACGGCTATCAAAATGTGTTATCGAAATGTCCTAGAGACTAATTTTACAAGCTCCTTTTTCTTGTTGTCTAAGAGCCTTTGGCCTTACACCCAGGAAACCCTATGGTGTGGATAACAGAGAGGTGAGGATATGTCTGCCCCAGGTCCTCTCTCTGGGCTGTGTTCTCCTCTACGGGGTGGTGTGTGAACAGACATGGCTGGGATTCCAAGCTTGTCAAAGAGACACCACAGGTCCCATGGAGACATCATTAATATATTTGCCGGAGCTATTTAGATATTATTTTCTTTCTCTTGACGTTGTTTGTGTTCATTGAAGCTTACCTCTCAAGGATGTAGGGAATAAGGGGTAAGTTTAATGTTTCTGGAACTTAGAAAGCCTAGGGAGCTCAGTTTTAAGCCTTTACTCTACTACTAATGCAGCGGTAGGCTTTCGTAAATTATTTTTCTGGGCCTCAGTTTGGGAACCTTTGTTTGCATTCAGAAAGGTTTGCGGGTTTTGGTTTGTTTTGGGGTTTCTGTTCTATAGGATCTCCCTGAGGCTTTGCAGTGCTAATGAGTAGTGTTTGTTCCAAGAGTATCTAGTGAATCCCAAGCTGGCAAGACCACTGAACACTTCTCCCCCCCCAAAAAAGGGTTCCTATCCTGGACTCTATTGCAAGTGTTCTATAGAATATGGTGAAAAAAGCTATAGAACTAGACGTGTTCTTTCTGCTTCCATGTACTATGGATCTATAAAGGCAATGCAGATTTATACACTTTGAATGGACATATAAAGAGGTCATTTATGAGCCTCTGGTATCAATCAAGTCTTTATGTTGCAAGTAAAAGTACTCACTACAGCTAGTTCAAGCAGAAAGGGACATGCTATAATGATTAGCTTATACCATCTAAAGGAGGACAAAAGAACCAGTCCTGAATACTTCCAAGGAAAATGCAGGAAGAAGTGGGCCAAAAAAAATACTCAACCACATCAGTTGTTCTAGCAAAAACACCCGTGTTGCTGCCCATGGGTTGGTACATAAAGCACTAGGAAACAGGAGGAAACCCTCTCATGCTACCCTGGAAGGACCATCTTCGCCACTGCGCTTGCTGAAAGGTACGATCTCCCAGCATGTGAATACTACCTCACCTTGATTACCTCTGCCTCTAAATGGTACATGATGGTACAGGATTCTGAGATGGCCCCCAAGATTCCTGCTCCCTGATATAAATGCCCAGTACAATACCCTCTCCTTGAGTGTAAGCAAAGCTTGTGAATATGATGGGATATCACTTCCACAATGAATACTATTATATGACAAAAAGGGACCTTGAAAATGTAATTAAAATCTCCTGTCAATTGACTGGGAATTAATCCAAACGGAGTTATCCTGGGTGGGTCTGACCTAATTCAATGAGCCCTTCAAGGACATCAGAAGTTCGAAGCCAAAAGACAGTCTCCTCTTGGCCTTGAAGGAGCAAACTGCCATGTTACAGACAGCGCCATGGGGCAGAGAATGGCAAGGAGCCTCTACCAGCAATGAATGACCCCAGCAAGAGAACAAGGAGCTCACTCCTACAACTGCAGGCAACTGAATTCTGCCAACAACCAGGGTGTGAGCTTGGAAGGGAAACTGGTGAAAGTATAGCACTGGCCAACATCTTCATTTCAGCCTCGGGAAGCCCTGAGCAGAGAGCATCTAGCTACCCCATGCCCATACTTACGATCTGCAGAAACTGTGAGCCAACAAATGATGTTATTTTAAGCCACCAAATCTGGGTAATTTGTTACACAGCAAAAGAAAACGAATATTTGCCTTTCCATGACAGAGCTGGGTGGTTCTCAAAATTAAACTCCAATGGCTTTTTTCTTTCTGCCCTCAAAAACTTAGTTAAAAAGAGCCCAAAATGGTTGGTGTTGGCATTAGGTGAATCAACCTCTAATATCAGCAACCATCTTCTTCGGGGAATTCTTTTCCAAAAGTCCATGTCTCTCATAGGACATATGATAAGCTTTAAAAAGTCCCTGAGTTTTTGTTTTGGTTTGGGTTTTTTAAGATGACAAAGATCAACCTAACATACAAGTACTCAAGAGAAAATAATGAGCATTTTTGACAGTAAGTCTCTTTTATGAATCAACCAGTTGTCTAAGCTGACACACCAATATTTCTAGGCTGATTCCTCTATAAAATTTTTTTTTCTTCATGGAACAGATAACTTTTTTAGGAAAATAATGCTATTCTAGGAATAGTCTCTATAATGGGATTCTTTACATGGAGATATTCCATACCTTTATACATGTACTGATACTCTGTGTATAGGGCCTTGCCTCTGGGTCGCACCAACAATGAGTGTATTGGTTATATTTTTACAATTTTTTCCCCCGAAAATTAAAGAAATCATCAACAAAACCAAGCTAATGAGGGAAGGATTTTTTTTTTAATTTTTCCAGAAGAGAAGTAAAAGGGCAAATATTATTTATTTGATAATATACACTATTTCTCCCTGGGAATAGGAGGAGACAGGGATCCCACAGTACTCCTAGAAAGTTGGAAAGTTTTCTGGTACAGATGAACTTGTTTCTCATCCTTATATGAATGCCTACTCACATACCCCATGTCTAGCCTACCACCTTCCCCACATTAAAGTGTTTCAGTTTCTATTTGTTATATCCAGTAAGTCTGAGCCATCTCTTCTGCCTTATTAGTACTCCCTGTCTGAACTTCCTCTCATTTCAGAACCACCTGTGGTGAGGAACCGTAAACAATGAGAATGACAATTAGGAACCCCGTGATATCCAGAAACAAAACAGGAGCCCCATTTGCTTTACCTTGTGTCGTAATTTCCCAGACCTGTTCCTCTTGGCCAGTGTTGAGCCAGGCATTTTCTCCCCTGAAGGCTGAGCAACTTCTTACAAAATCACATTCTGTGGGTTTTCCCAGGTGCTGTTATTTCCTGAGCGTGGTATGGGTGATATAGTCCCTTCATTTTTACAGGCTGAAAGTTTGCAAAATGCGTTCAGAAAGTCTTGTCTCAGCTCCTTTGAGCCTCACAATAGTTCCATAAGGGTCGGGCCCAGTGTCATTATTTTCCATTTATAAATAACAGAAACTTGTTTCTGGAATTACGTGGCTGGTCTAGACCGCAGGGAGCCGTGATGCTGTGATTGGCACCCAAGTCTTTTGAATGTAAGTTGGTCTTTCCCCAGGATTCTTTTCCTCTTACAAAAATATCAGTGAATGGATGGAAATAAATATCCAATAGGCACTGGCTTCCTACAGTTCTCTCATCTTACTCACCCAAATCCTCTGCCTTTATGAAAAGCACCTGTGACCATGGCTAACACCATCAAGTACAAGTTCCCACGCATAGATCTGGATCCTGCCTACCTCTAAGCCTGACCCTTTATCTTCCAGGAACACTCCATTTCATATAGTACATTCCTCATACTTTCTTGTTTCTGCCTAGACTTGCCTCTGACTGCATTTTTTTGTCCGAGTAAGTTGTATTTGTCCTTGAAGACTCTGCTCAGATTTTGCCCAGGCTGGTCAGGATGGACCCCTTCTGTGTCCAGTCTGTTCCTCTCTTTATCACAAATTGTTAAAATTTCTGCTGAGACGTACATACGTCTCTAGGGTATGGACCCATGTCTTATTTATATTGTGTCCTCTGTATTTAACAAAGCCCCAGGAATTTCATCCCCAAAATGCATGTAGAATTCAGATTTTTTTTAAAAGAGTGGATTTATTGGCAATGAAATAAAAACCAAAAAACAGTGAGCCTCCAGAGGAGAAAATTCCCTACCTACACTGGTTCTGAGGGGACTGAGAGTCTAAGAATGGAATGAATTACCATAAGTTGGGCTGGAGATGGGAGTGGAGAACAGAGGGGAACAGGCCCATAAACTTTGGAAAGTTCTCCTGAGGATCCTAAGGATTTAAGGTCACATGGTTGGGCACTTTCGGGGCCATGGAGCTACCTCTTTCAGCCCTCCCTTCCATAAGATCTGCTACAGGGAACATAGCTATCTGACAGCCTCAAACTGCCATTAACTGCGGACCCACTGCAGCATTCAGGTTAGGTCTGCTTCCCTTTTGCTGCTCCCAGACAATGAGAACACAATAAGAGTAGTAAGTCTGGGCCACTTCTGCCTGACAGAGGTCTCCTCCAATGGGAAGTGAGCTTGAGGAGCTTGGGGATTCCTACTGGCATAGCTGAGACTTTCTCAGAACTGCGCTGTGCTCTGAGGCTGCTTCCAGCCCAATTCTCCTTCTCTCCTGAATCTGCTTCTTGCCTATTCATGTCCCCCACCCATTTTTTCCTTCACAAGTCTTTCCCCCTGGCCCATCTAATCCCTCCTTGACATCTGTTCTTCAGAAGAGCTGGACTTCTGAGCTCACAGAGTTGGTACTTAAAGTACTTAAGATTAAGTCTAAAAATCGAAGACTTGCTACTCTAAATCTGTAAACTATGCTTAAAATTTAGCAATGCCCTAACTTAGTCTAAAGCTATGTAGTGGTTTAGAATCAGAGCTAAAAATACCACAAAACAGGACAAATGTTTTCTGCTTCTGTATATCTGATATACACACAAGCAAAATAAAGGGTAAAAGTAGCCCAGGTTGGCCAAAAGTCAAGTGAAAAATGTCATGGCTCAGTTGACTCGTGGGACAACGGGAGTGTGACCACGTCATCGAAGTACCGGAGGGGCTGAAGAGCATGGACCAGGTGTCCAACAGTTACAGAGTGTAAACAGCTCAGCTGTCCCCACCACTTGCCAGGCAAGGCAAGCCCCAGAGTAGAGGAGATGACAAGAATTGAATTGTATATCAACTGCTATGATGGGGTGACATTCCAACCTATTTTTAAAAAAATTTGTATTGGGCATCTCAAATCATTTTATATTTTTGTTGTGGCTATGGATTACTCATGATGGGAAAGGTATTTGAAAATCATGCACGGGGCACCTGGGTGGCTCAGTGGGTCAAAGCCTCTACCTTCAACTCAAGTCATGATTCCAGGGTCCTGGGATCAAGCCCCACATCGGGCTCTCTGCTCAGCAGGGAGCCTGCTTTCTCCTCTCTCTCTCTCTCTGCCTGCCTCTCTGCCTACTTGTGATCTGTACCTGTCAAATAAATAAATAAAATCTTAAAAAAAAAAAAAAAAGAAAATCATGCAGGTTGTAACCTGGAAGCATATTTTTGTATGGAGATGTCATTCAGACACCAAACAGCAGAGAGTTAACCCTTAAAAAAAACAGACTTCAAGTAGAGACCCCAGGCACCATGACAGCACAGTCTCTAGTCCCTCAAAGACAACAACTATTCAAACAGACATGCTGTGCTGTGTTTCAACTCTCTCACAGAATCTTCTAAACTACAATTAAATTAAACTATCAACCTGGCCCGTAAGCATGAGGGCAAGACCGTGAAGTAATGGAGTAACAACTTCTACACATGGATACTTCAGTAACTCCGTCTGACTGTTTTTCTTATCTTCTTTATTTTTCTGAGCCTCTTCTCAATGTGACCTATAGTTTTGCCTTCAAAATAAGATGTTAAAAAAAAAAGGGCGCCTGGGTGGCTCAGTGGGTTAAGCCGCTGCCTTCGGCTCAGGTCATGATCTCAGGGTCCTGGGATCGAGTCCCGCATCGGGCTCTCTGCTCAGCAGGGAGCCTGCTTCCCTCTCTCTCTCTCTGCCTGCCTCTCTGTCTACTTGTGATCTCTCTCTGTCAAATCAATAAATAAAATCTTTAAAAAAAAAAAAAAAAGATGTTAAAAAAAAAAAGTGATTGAACTTTTCAGTAAATCCAAAGAACAACGGGGTATATATCAGCCATGATGAAATCCTAGGGGATTAGAGCTTCTTTATATTAACGCACTGTCTATCACCTTTATCAAATTCATTGAAAAACATAAAATAATGTACATTACGGTCCCTCCCACACCTGCCCTAAAGATTCTAATACACCCCCCCAAAAAAGAGTTGGCCCCCAACCTCTGAAATCTGGCAGTCAACATTTTCCGGAACTTTTTTTCTACTGTTTAGTATTACAGAAATAAAGGGCCTTTCATTTTCTTTTCCAAATATAAAATTATATAATAATACTGAGAATGTTTTTTCAAACCACAAATATCCTAATGAATATTCTGATGTATCCTTCCCCATCTCTGAATACCGGGATTGGTCTCACCAACCTCAGTTGAGAATTATTGGTCTAGCCTAACACTTTTCCTTTGCAAATGAGAAAAATGGAGGTTATAGATTAAATAATTTGCCCAAGTTTGAAAAATTAATAAAAACTGAAATTTATTAGGGTGCCTGGGTGGTTCAGTGGGTTAAAGCCTCTGCCTTAGGCTCAGGTCATGATCCCGGGGTCCTGGGATTGAGCCCCGCATTGGGCTCTCTGCTTAGCGGGGAGCCTGCTTCCTCCTTTCTCTCTCTCTGCCTGCCTCTCTGCCTACTCTTGATCTCTGTCTGTCAGATAAATAAATAAAATCTTAAAAACAAAAAACTGAAATTTATTAATGTAATATAAATTTCTTTAATCAATTTGAAGAGGATAACCCAAATTTGTTGAGAGGCAGCGAATATAATAACCAAAACATAATTATTACCCCAAAATTATTAAATATGATGCTATGTTTCCTATATTATAATTTGGTTCTACCTATTAAGTTCCCACATTCTTTTTTCTACACAGCCTCTCATGGTGAAGACAGTACACAGCAGAGTACAGTTCCTGCCCTCTGGGAGCTCATCATCCAATGGGCACAACAAACAGATGATTTATGATGTAGCTTTGATGACTGGAGACAAAGCAAGACTGAAACACTGAAGAGAACACCTGAACCAAGACAAGTCTCATGGTTGGGAAAGCTTCCTGGAGCACTCTTCTTGTCACTGCACAAGATACTCCTAAAGACAGAGCTTGTAACTGGTCGTCTTACTACCTCCACAGTACCTACTAGTCCCACTGGCTTACTAACCCTTCATAAATATCACTAGCCCCTTTGCATGACAGTTTTCTACATGATTCTATAGCCAAACAGTTTCTACAACTTTGCAAACCCATGATTGAACGCATTGTTCTTTTTGTATCTTTAAACTTAAGTTAATTGTTTACCTAACTGTAGAATATCAAGAAAAATCCCACTTTTACCTCTTTCTATCCAAAAGGCAACTTCTCCTTCACCACCTCTTCTTTCTTTTACTTATGAGAACTTGGATACTTGAGTGTTTGTATACATGAAAACAAAAATAGGATTGTTTGTATACATCTTACAATTAGAAAAATAAATAAAAATAAACTTACCAATTAAAAATATTCAGATCAGATTGATGGCCTGGATTATTTTAATCATAATATAAGACTCAAAAAGGTTTAGGGTCATGTTACAAGACTATAATTTGGTGACCCTCAACTGCTTCTTTCCTCCTCCCTTTTCTATTGGCTTCAGGGCTGGCCTGGACAAGCAGTATGACAACACAGCCTTTTTCTCAGAACACTAGAATTGTGCCACCCACAGCCCAATGGCTGGAGGCCAGGGCACTGCTAGTCACACAGACATGAGTCAGGATGTGGTGTACTAGAATTCCCACTCAGGTTCTTTCCTGATGGATTTCTTGGAATTGCCACTATCAACAGCAAGATGGTAAGAAGTGTGTGATATAAAAGAAATATGTGGTATGGCTGATCAGAAACTTGACTACCACTCTTGTTACTTTCTAGATGTGTGACCATTAGCAATTTTTCTAATCTGTTCTGCTATCTCACAGTTGCTGTAAAAATCAGAATGAGACCATGAAAATTAATAGTTTAATTTCTGTTAGTGAGAGAAAAGCATTCACATATTTATTTGGTTAGAGTGTAAATTATCAGACCTTCTGGAGAACAATTTATCTAGTAATTATCAGACTTTCCAATGCCCTGAACTTTGGCCTAGTTACTCCTCTGGAAATTTAGCCTCGGGAAATAATTAAGAAAGTGCAGAAAGATATATGTAAAAGGATGTATACCACTCTGCTGATTTTAATAACAAAATGTTAAAGACAGCCGAATGTCCAATAATAGAAATTGGTTAAATAAATTAGAATGTACCTACATAATAGTATATTACACAGAGGCTAAAAATAACATGAAAATGTAAAATAGAGCTATTAGTACATAATGGCATATAAAGGTAATTATTAAGTTAAAAGCATGTAAAAAATTGCGTATATGATGAGAGAGATATATGCATCCATAAACATCTACATAGAGACATGGGGTGGGTATGGAACTATGCTCACCTAAGTATCCAAAGAGTTTAACTCAGAGTAATGTATTTTATTTTTCTTCTATTTACATGTCTGTGTTTTCTAATTTTTCTATAATGTTCATGTATTTCTATTATAACAAGTGAAGATAACTTTACATTTAGAAAGCACAGTAAAGTGTATGACAACCTAGACTCCACTGCTATGGTATATCCAGGGATCAGAGTATTATATATACCTATGAATTGTAAAATGGCTTAGGTTTTGTCTGTCACTATAAATTTATAATAGGAAAAGCCCCCCTTGGGGCACCTGGGTGGCTCAGTGGATTAAGCCTCTGCCTTCAGCTCAGGTCATGGACACAGGGTCTTGGGATGGAGCCCCACATTGGGCTCTCTGCTCAGCAGGGAGACTGCTTCCCCCCCATCTCTCTCTCTGCCTGCCTCTCTGCCTACTTGTGATCTCTGTCCCTCAAATAAATAATTAAAATCTTAAAAAAAAGAAAGAAAGAAAAAGCCCCCCTTTTCCATAATAAGAGATTGCTAAGCATTCAAAATATTGAAATATTTTATACATTTTCACTCAAATCAACACTCTGTTAGTAAACTTAATTGAGGTTAATGAAGAAACTGCAGATCTCCATGTAAAAGTGATGTTGTAAAAAGGGGAAAAAACCCTGATCCTTCTGTCTTGTATAACAAGTTTGACAGTCTTTACACACTAAACATACAACAGAGTGTGTCCTAAAATAGTTACCTCATTTGCAAATAGGAAACTCCAGTTCTATTGCTGGTTCCGGCAAAAACTTTCTGCAGAAACTCAGACAAGTATAACTTGTCTGTGCTTGAATTAATTTGTCTACGAAATGAACATCATGTTGGCAAAGCCTTTAAGTGAATTTTAGTTTTTGAATGTAAAAATATTATAAACCTCCTTAAAATGAAGTAGGAGGAGAATTTGGAAGAGGAAGAGAAGAAAGTTTTGATGATTCATTAAAGAAAAATTCATAGCCATTTCTCAACGAGATGCTACAAAATCTCTTTAATGAGACAATTTCAGTGATTTAACTCCAAAAACTTACTCTGTTGCTGCTAAAATTGAACTATTGGCATTCATATCTGACTTATAAACACCAGTATATTCTACATGGGTCAAGTCTTTTAAAGTTTTAGCTAACTTTAATTTAAATACTATTTTTATTCAACAATACTAAACTTTTAATGTAAAACTACCTGAATTATACAGTATTGTTTTTCAAAATAAATTACTGAACTATATTTTATTGAACCATCAACTTATAAATATATGGAAACACAACTAGTAAAGAGAAATCTGTATCTCTACCCATTATTGACTATTTTTCAAGTGAAGGAGTCATGTAGAATTCACTATAAGACATTCCATAACAAATGTATCAGGTCTGAGTCTACTGAAACAGCAGTAAATGACTCTCTTTTCAAAGGTATGTTAATGATTTTGGAACACAAGGACAATATTTCTCAATTTTTTCCAATCCCTAGCCTATACAAAGAATGACAGCTGGCACTCACATTTCCTTTCCTCTTTTTTTTTTTTTTTTTTTTTTAAGATTTTATTTACTTGATAGAGAAAGAGATCACAAGTAGGCAGAGAGGTAGGCAGAGAGAGAGGGGAGGAAGCAGGCTCCCTGCGGAGCAGAGAGCCCGACGCGGGGGCTTGATCCCAGGACCCTGGGATCATGACCCGAGGCGAAGGCAGAGGCTTTAACCCACTGAGCCACCCAGGCGCTCTTTCCTCTTTCTGTGCTCTTAAATCTGTTATCTGTATTTTCATATTCTTAATTTATAAGCTTATGTCTCTGTCTATGTCCAATCCATTCTGAAAGATGCTATGGGAAGTACAACATACTTTAGCCATCAAAAAAAAAATGAAATTAAAACATAGATAAAAAAAGTTTCTTGATACAAGTAAACTTAAAGGACTGCCATGTAATGCTAAAGATAATAAAAGACAATTCACATTCAAAAAGAAGATGAGTGCTCCAATGCCCAAACTGAATTAGAACTGCATGTGATCAATACCTTTCCTGGAACAAAATAGGTGCTCAGTAAATGTCAGAGGATTTTGTTTTCCCTTGTGCTTTTTCTTAGCTGGAAGTTTTGTGAAAGTCAGAGCTAAACATTAAAAGATGGGTAAGGCATGAATAGGCAAAAGGGAATGGAATAGGCATTAACACAGGATATTGTTATGACAAAAGGCTTAAAGACAGGATGACATATTCTGATTCAATAAACTGACCCCCTCAGTTGGAGTAGTGGTGTTGGTAATGGAGAAATGGATATACAGATGTGAGTCCAGTGGTCTTTGATATTTGCAGTTGGAAATGGGCATCTATATACCCATACTATCAATGGAATATCCACCAAATTTATACTGGATCTAAAATGAGTGCTTGAAGCTCATTAAGACCTCCAGTCTCCCTCTACTCTTTCTTTGCTTAACAGCCCTCTCCTACCTTTACTCCCATAATTACCCTGGTTAGGTTTTGCGGTTGAACATTATTTCTTACCAATGCTCTGGATTCCCCTGCCCCACTAGCAAAACCCCAACACTAGGTAAACTCAACTGTTTACTTTTTCCATGCAACTTACCAGGTTTGTTTCTGTGCTGCATGGTACAGGTGAGAAGTAACAATTGGGCAATTCACAATCATAAATCTGTGATCACCCCTCTTAGGTGGGCTCCCTAATCTGGCTGCCAGGAGCTGACCAAAATTCCATAGCCCTGCTTCCATCTTTCACAGAACTTCAAGCTCTCTCATTCCCCTCGAGATCTGACAGCTACATTTCACCTTGCATTTCCATCTAAGAACCTTTCCTCCTACTCCCCTGAGAAAATAGAGATCATCATAAGAGAACTTCTTAACCTCTGATTTTCAAATCTATCAAATCTACTTTTGTTTTCAACCCTCCTTTTGTTTTTCTCATACTGGAAAAACAGCAGAATCTATCACTTTATATAAAGCCAATCTCTCAACAAGTACTATAAATTACATTCCCAGTGTTCTCTGGGACACTGATTAATTCTCCTCTCTCTTATGTATCAATCTTCTCTCTTTCTTACTCCTTCTCATCAGTATTTAAACAAACTCAAATCTTGTGACCGGGAAGGAAGGATCTTCCTCTTTCCAACATCCTTTGAATCAAATATTCTACTCTGCTACTTTTCTTTGTCAACCTTATTGAAAAACTTGACTAGACTCATTTTGCTCTCTCACTTGTCATCTAGTTTTCTCTGCCAGAATTCTACTAGAATTGCTTCCATCAGGATCACTAAAGTCTATGTATAAATAAATTCAGTGGATATTTTCAGTTATTTTAACAACTTGTCTTTCCTTCAACATTTGAAACTGCTGATTACTCTTGAAAATACTCCCTGTGGCTTCCATGGCTCCTCACACTAGTAATTCACCACTTACCTTCTGCTTCCTCTCTTGCAGTCTTCTTTAAGAGTTTCTCTCCTTATCCTCTCTCCTTAACCCCCTTGGAGAATAAATATTAGCTTTTTTCACTCTTTTCATTTTCTCTGGGCTATCTTATTTATTCCCAAGATTCCAAAATTCTCCCAAATCTTTAATCTCTATCTCTTCTGTGAGCTCCCTGCCCACATATTCAATTCTTTCTTGAGTGTCTTTAAGTAGAGACACATGAGCAACCCAGACTCAACACAGGTCCCAAACTAAGGTCATTCCCTTTGTCAACAAAGTGGCTTCCTTTAGGGGGTTTGCTGCCTAAGAAAAGTCTGTCATAATCCAGCCAACTGCTCAAGTCAGGACTCAAGAGTCACGTGTGTGTGTGTGTGTGTGTGTGTGTGTGTGTGTTCCTCACACACACTCAGTCCACCACCAAGTCCTACTGAATCTCATGCTGATTATTGCAACCTTCCTATCACCCAGTTCATTTCATCTTCTCAACCATCTCAGTGACTGAAACTATTTAAAGTCATGTCATCTTCCTAAGTCATTAGTGTACGTAGAAGTCATTACTGCACATGTTTAAAGTTCTGGTTTCCTTTTTATAGGAGACTGAAAAAAAAAATACTAGGAAAGGTCTTTTGGTTCCTTCATCTCATCTTTTTAATGATAGTGTTGATTAAGATCACATTCCCAATTTTTGCACAACAATTTTTTGCAGGTACACATCATCAATGTTTAGTCATGCTGACAAAACTGGAAGGAATGTGTTTTCTTTCTGCAAACATAACATTTCTAGAGCCTCTGAAAATACAGGTTACTGCTATTTGGCTGGAGACATCAATTATATATGTGTAACAGGCTGAGATGAAATAACTGAATCAGTGTTACAGGTATCTGTTGGAATTAAGAGCAGTAAGGAGAATGTCACAAGGAAATCAGATTTTCATTGCTCTATTACCTATAAATGAACAACAGATCGCCTATGTAAGGCAAGGTCACAGGTGGTGCTAGGCTGGTCTTCCATGGCCACTTTTTCCAGTCACTATAGAAAGATGTCCACATGGGGACTTCAGTTTAAAGCTTTCCATCTGTCCTTTTAGTTACAATGCTTTGTGGATGATGTCAATAATTTTTCTACATTCAGGAAAGACGGGAAAGGAAAAAAATTAGTAAAACACTAAGGGATATGGGCAAGTATACTTCTAGTAGAAAACAAGTGTTTACTCACAGGACAGAAAGTCCAATTTTTAGACAAAAGTTCATATATTTCAATAGTTTTGAGTACAATGTCATTAAAAAATGGCCAGTTTAGCCAAAAACCCAAGTGTAATCCACGATTTTTCTCTTTCCTTCACCTTCCCCCACAGCAGCCTTGACAGCTCCCCTATAATCAAAATTCTAAATCTCTTCAATTTCTCCCACCTCTCTAGCTGCCCCCCTGATACAAGCCACCATCAGCTCTCATTGGGTTGATTGCTGCAACCTCTAACTCTGACATACATGTTGACTTCCGTTAGAATTTCTTTTCCATACAATTTTCAAATTGATCTTTCTAAAATTAATTCAGATCATATCATTCCTGGGCATAAAAACTCAGGTTTGTTCCCCCCCCTCAAAAAAAAATACAAACTTGCCTCATCCTCAGTGGCCTTTCATGACCTGGCTCCAGCCTGATTCTAGCTCCCTGTCTGATCTCCCCTCCTGCTACTCTTCCCATCCCTTTGTAATACAAGTCTGCTTCCTTGTTGTGCATCTCCTCCGCTTGCCGCTCTCTTTGACTGGAACTTTCTGTTTCCAGATTCTTCATGGCTGACTTCTTGCCATTCACCTCTCAACCCCACTGCCACAAAGACCTCCTAAATTAACCATCTTCACCCTCTATCACATTGTTCTGTTTTATTTTCTTTGTAATACATTCAAAGACCTGAAATTATCTTGTTCATTTATTTTTCTTATGTTCTTATTAGAATGTAGTTTCATAAACACAGTTTTTTTTTTCCTGTTTTGCTCATTGTTGAATTCCCAGTATCTAGAACAGTGATTAGCAAACTTTTTCTGTAAAGGGCCTGTAAATGTTTTAAAGTTTGCAGACCATACGCTATTCGTTGCAACTACCCAGCTCTGGTTTGGAAGCATGAAGGCAGCCAGAGACAACAGGTAATTTACACATGTGTGTACTCCATTAAAACTTTATTTCTAAACACCACAATCTGAATTTCAGATAATTTTTATATTTCATAAAATAGTATTCTTCTTGTGAATGTTTTAACCATTTAAAAATGTAAAAACTATTCTTAGCTCACGAGCCATGCAAAAGCAGGCAGCTGTCCAGATTTGGCCTGCAGGTCATAGTCTAACACCCCTAATATGGAATGACTATTGCTGTACAAATGAAACTTGCAAAAAAAAATTTAACTGAATGAATGAACAAGGACATGGAATTTCCTTGGAAACTTTCATAAACTTGCCATGGAGCAAAAGTTAATATGATTACCCATTCTATTGCTTCTGTCCTCAAGATGGATTTGTTCTATCTGTTTGGTTGTTATTTGTTTATGGGAATGCCTGATCCTTAGTCTGAGTCACCAAGATCAATGTAAAACATGGAGTTCTTATAATGTAAGAAGAAAACTTAAGACCTTGTCAGTACTTTAGGTATAAAGGCCAACTAAATTGTATTGGGTTCTATATTCAAGATCAAAAAACTTACATATTTCACTTTCAAAAGCTTAAACACTATGATGAAAAAAATGAATAATGTATTGCTCTTAAAATATATACCTATAAGTCATGAGTGAAATAGGAAGACTCTTAAAGGTAATTTTAGAAAGATTATTTTTACCTTTTCCTCCAACTCCTTATGTCATATAATTGGGGAGGTTTCCTAAAGGAAGTAATATTTGAAGAGTTTTATATAAGGACTTTGAAATGGAGCAAATCTTATTTACCCTTATTAGGCCTATTTTCCCCATCTATGACCATGTTTCATGAAACTCTTCCCTTTTAACGATACCCACCCACCCCCAAATGCTGAAATAAATGGAAGAGATTGGACTTTTGTCCCTAAGTTAAGATTAGAACAAATATTAAGTTAAAACAATAAAAGGGAAATTACAATAAAAGTAAAAGTCTTTCACTTAAAAGCAAGTTAAAATGACAAAGGATTACTGTAAGATACTAAATCATTCTCAAAGAATGATTTCCTCTAACAAATCAGAATAAATCAGTCATCAGTGGGAAAACACATAATGTCTTAAAGAAAGTTTCAGCAAAGTCTTCAACAGCTCCTGGCAGCAGAAACTTGATGGAAATTTTTGGAATGACAGCAAGAGTTCGCAATAGTGCTCAATGGATTGCTGTAAAGAGAGCATAGAGGTCTTGTTAGAAATAACTGCTGAATTGGGGATAGTACCCTACCTTAGAGTAGGCCGGGTCTGTCTGCTTCTAAATTGTCACTTGTAAAAGTAATTCACAAAACAGAGAAATTTTGAGTGATTTCTTGGGCTGTCTCCCAAGTACACAAAGTTTACTTCACACTTCATAGTCTCACTCTGATTAATAAAGAAAGTGCACAATGTCGGGGGCAGGGGGTTATTCTTCTGGAAACTCCGACAGATTATACTAATATTTATAGTCTTTATAAAAAAGGAAGGAAGGACTGAGGGAAGGGGGGAGGGAGGGAGAAGTGGAGGAAAGAAGGGAGGAAATGTTTCCTTTCAATCACTTTCGGTTTTGGAACATGATATGAAGCGTTCTTAGTTGACAGTCTTTGTCTGGGTGTCCATTTCATTCCTTTTCTAAGCTCAGATTTGAAATGCTGAGAGCATTCCCAAGGCTTACTCACCTTTCATTGAGCTTGGAACTTGAGGTATCTGTATGAAAGCCAAGTTCTGAGTAAACCTGAGACTATTTACAGTTTCAGGTGGGAATCAGGTGTTATTCAAGATTAAACTTGGCAAGTTTTGCCTGGCTTATGCATTTAATGGTTCCTGAATTATGAGGCATTTAGGAGTGGGGGGAGCCCCACTGCCAGAAATTGAATTTGACAAGTACCCCATTTAGCTTTGTACATCTCCCACCTAGAACCCAGTCCTCTGGCTTAACACACTGTGTATACTGAAAACATGTCTGTGTGCCAGATGGAAATATAACTGACTATAACTTGAGACATACCTTCAGCCTTCTAGAGTTAAAAATTGACAGCGTCACCTAAAGAGGCAAGGCAGTCTTGAGCGAGAAAAATGAAGCTGGAGGGGTCACACTCCCTAATATTACAAAGCTATAGTAATCAAAACAGTACAGCACTGGCATAAAAACAGACACACAGATCAATGGAACAGAAGAGAGAGCCCAGAAAGAAACTCCTGCATATATACCCAATTAATTTATAACAAAAGAGCCAAGAATACACAATAAAGAAATGGTGGTCTCTTCGATAAATGGTGCTGGGAAAACTGGACAGCCACATGCAACAGAGTGAAACTGGACCCCTATCTTTAGGGGTCATACATCATACACAAAAATTAATTCAAAATGGATTAAAGACTTGAATGTAAGACCTGAAATCATAAAACTCTACAAGAAGACATAGGCAGTAAGCTCCTCAACATCGGTCTTGGCAATGACTTTTTAAATCAGACACCAAAAGCAAAAGCAACAAGAGCAAAAATAAGTAAGTAGGACTACATCAAACTAAAAACCTTCAACACAGCAAAGAAAGTCAATAACAAAATGGAAAAGGCCACCTACTGAATGGGAGAAAATGATTGGAAATCAAATATCCAATAAGGGGCTAATACCCAAAATATAGGAAGAACTTACAACTCAATTACAAAAAAAAAAAAAAAATCTAAAAAATGGACAGACCATCTGAATAGACGTTTTTCCAAAGAAAATATACAAATGGCCAACAGACACATGAAAAGATGCTCAATATCATTAATCACCAGGCAAATGTAAATCAAAACCACAATGGGATGTCACCTAACACTTACTAGAACATCTATTATCAAAAAGACAAGAAATAACAAGTGTTGGCAAGGATGCAGCAATTTCACTTCTGGGTATTTATTCAAAGAAAATGAAAACACAGGGAGCCTGGGGGGCTCAGTCAGTTAGCCAGCTGCCTTCAGCTCAAGTCATGATCCCAGGGTCGTGGGATTAAGCCCCACATCAGGCTCCCTGCTCACCAGGGAATCTGCTTCTCCCTCTACCACTCCACCTCCTCCCTGGCTTGTGCTCTCTCTTCTCTAGCTCACTCTCTCTTTCTCTGAAATAAATAAATAAAATCTTTTAGAAAATGAAAACACTATTTGAAAAGATATATGCAACCCCATGTTAGCTGAAGCATTATTTACAATAGCAATATATGGAAATGACCTAAGTATCCATTGACAGATGAACGAATAAAGAAGTGAATATTATTCATCCATTAAAAGGGAATATTTTTCATCATTGTAAAGAATAAAATCTTGCCATTTACAAAAACATGGATAGACCTCAAGGGCATTGTGCTAAGAGAAAACCGAAGTAAATCAGAGAAAAACAAGTACCATATGATCTCTCTTGTGTGTAGAATCAAAAATTAAAAATAAAAATAAAACACAAACTCATAGATACAGAAAACAAATGAGGGTTGTAGGAAGCTAGGAATGGGGGTGGGAGAAATGGATAAACTTGTGGTTTTTTGGTTTGTTTAAATAAATTGATAAAAAATTAAAAAATAAAAAGACCCTATCTATAAGAAATAAAGTAAAATATTTATGAGGGTATAGAGCATGACAATGATAGTTAATAATATTGTATTGCATATTTAAAAGTCGCTGAGAGAGTAAATCTTAAAAGTTCCCACCATAAGAAAAAAAATTGTGACTATGGTGATGGATGTTACCTAGACTTAGTGTGATGATAATTTATAACACATATAAATGTTGAATCATTATGTTTTACACCCAAAACTATTCTAATATGTATATATGTATATAATATGTCAATCATACCTCAGTTAAAAAAATTTTTTTGACAGACTCCTCTTCATGCCCTCCTCTTCCAAATGCATCCATTAGGTGGTACTTTGCTAGGAGAAACTTCATGAACTCTGTGTACAGCTGTATGTGTGTATATAGGTATGTGTTTCCTTCACTGCATAACTGCCGTTGCTGGACACAAACTGAGGGAGACAGAGCCAGTTGAAATTTTCTGAGATTAAGACCAAAAGGCCTGCAGTGGTAGAATCAGAAGTCAGGCGTGGCCTTGCTCCCACCTAAAATTAAGTATCTCTCCCTTACAATCTGGGGATGTGCTCTCAAGTTCAAGATGTTATGAAAAAGTAGGAAAAATTACTGTACTCACACTGCCTGGCTTTAAAAAAAAAAAGGTCAGACCTGACAAAACTGAGGTTAGCTCTGTATCAACTATCGGTAGGTAGCCTTTAGCCCACTAGTGGAAGCAGAGAGGTTGATGAAGACGTCAAGTCTTAAAACAGAAAGGGGAGGTCAAGTGGAGGTTCAGAACTTCTTTGAGTCCTTTTAAAGAAAGGTTATCAAAGATTTGCATAGGGAACAATTCCTTGATAAGAAAGTGCTTCAGGGCAATCTTAGTCAATTAGAATCTGTTTTTCTAAGATTAGAATTTGACATTTTGATTCTAGTATAATTAAAATTATCTTTAACACCTTGCAAGTTCAATATAGGAAAACTCTAAACACTAAACATAAAACTAAGTCCTTGGGAGAGAAAAGGGAAGGAACCTGGGAAAACAGACAACAGAAAGTGGAGTTTAGGGGCAGCTGGGTGACTCAGTGGGTTAAAGCCTCTGCCTTCAGCTCAGGTCATGATCCCAGGGTCCTGGGATCGAGTCCTGCATTGGGCTCTCTGCTCAGCGGGGAGCCTGCTTCCCCCTCTCTCTCTGCCTGCCTCTCTGCCTACTTGTGATCTTTGTCAAATAAATAAATAAAATCTTAAAAAAAAAGAAAAAGAAAGAAAGAAAGTAGAGTTTATCCAACCCCTCAATTTATAAATGAGGAAACTGAATCTAAGACAGTTTAAACAATATAGAAGTTCACTCACCAAATTAGTATCTGCGATCAGATTGGTCGCAAATGAAAGGGATTTCCAACGACGGTGACGTGAGGTCTAGCAGAAGTATTTTGGGCAGACAGAAATTCCAATATTCTTCATAACAAGCTGTGTTTATACGCAGTGTAGTTGTTTTTAGAGATACACACAGCATGCAAATATATCTTAAAATTCTCAAGCCAACCTTAAGTGCTGTCATGCCCATAACACGGGGAGGGATAACGTTCCCATTCACGACATTCCTTAGGTTTGCTAAGGTTATTTGTGCTAAGTAGACAGACTGCCTTGGCAAAAATAAGGCAGTTATCTGAAAAATATATAAATTATCTGTACACTTCAAGAAAAGGCTGACCCAAACTATCCTGATATAGTAATTGCCTTTATTTTCCACATTATTGCCATATATTCTTTTGAAATTCCTGGAACAGTCTATGCCGCTATTCCAATGATATCACGTGCGTGCAAACACACACACACACACACACACACGCACACACACTGAAGCCAGATAGATCTCTCTCTTTGCCTGAGCAAAGAAAGAGAAGAAATGCTTGATTCTGTGGTTAACCCATGAAGGGAGCATCTCCATTTCCATTAGGATCTTCTTGCTAACTGCTTCCCAGAGTGTCTGGCTTCCAGTGTACCATTCCCTGACATGAGTCAAGCTGCCCCTCCCGTTAACATGAAAGTAAATCCAAAGTTCAAAGAGGGAACAAGGAGCAGGAGGCGGAGAGGTAGAGGTGTGATGCTGTCGAAGGTACTATAATTAACCTGAAGCAGCTTCCTGTGTGTGATTATCCGCTCAATGTGGTTTGTTTTGAGAGGTAATCAAGATACTTTTTATGTAGGCTACTACGTGAAGCCTGTGTGTCTCTTTGGTCCGTTGAGTAAAAAGACGTCTCTGTGTTTTCTTCCAAATAAAGCTATATTGCATTTAAACAATCTTGTCTCCCAACAAAGGTTTTGAATCTAATTCCTGTAATATCTTCCTAAAATATGGTGAACTTACTACAAGGAAGGAAAAACTCAACTATCCCACATGCTTGAACTTAGTTTGGGCTGTTGCATTATTGATTAATCTAACTAGAACTGTTAAACAAGGGAATGGCATAACTCTTTGATATTTAAACCCTTAATTATTTCTGAGCCAATTTTTCCAACTCAGCCTATTTGTAGATATCAACGTGTCAACTTACTGAAGTCATAAGTGCCTCTCTAGGAAAGTGATGCACTCTCCATTTATTTTGTGAGGGATGGAAAGTATCAGAATCTACAAGAGGGAATCTGTCCTTATTATGAGCCGTCACCATTGTGTTGAATATCTCCTCAGTGCACATTAGCAGGGTAAATATATACGAACCTAAAGAGATACACAACTATAAAATGTGTCCTCTCCCTAAGAATGAAGAAGAAGAAGAAGAAGAAGAAGAAGAAGAGTATTAACACAAAGGAAGATAACAGACCTCAAAGAAAGTGCTATAGACCATAAAAGCTACAGGTGTTCACAAAGCAATAAATCAGAAGTTACCAAGGGACGCAGAGGTGACTGTTTTGTTTTTGGGTTTTTTTTGTTTTTGTTTTTGTTTTTTTTTTAAGATTTTATTTATTTGCTTGACAGACAGAGATCACAAGCAGGCAGAGAGGCAGGCAGAGAGAGAGAGGAGGAAGCAGGCTCCCCGCTGAGCAGAGAGCCCGATGCGGGACTCGATCCCAGGACTCTGAGATCATGACCTGAGCCGAAGGCAGCGGCTTAACCCACTGAGCCACGCAGGCGCCCCTGTTTTTGTTTTTGTTTTTGTTTTTCATTTGCCTTGATCAAGGAAGCCCTAAGTAAGGTTTCCCAAAAATTTATTAAACATTTATTCCAGCTTCCGTAACACTTGATTCTCATCACTTAACTGACTCCACTGATCCAGGCCAGGTGGGGGTCTGTGGGTGAGAGTGCATTCCAAAGTAGCATAAAGATAAAAAGAAATTACTCTTGATTTCTGAATGTCATTTCAAAAGTATACAATTATTTTTCTAAAGCATTTCTCTTCAGTCTGCCTTGGGTGAGAAGGCAGCCACCCTGATGTTCTTTTCCCCCACTGTAGCTTTCAGCAAATCCTATAGGGGGTCCTCTCTAGGAATGAGTAACACATGAGCTGGTGAGTAAGGGACAGGTAAAGCTAGGTAGGGAGACACAGATAGGGGGCTACCTGACTAGACTCACACAGGGGGGTATAGAATCAGGCTCACAGAAATCCCAAACCTGAAGAAATGTTATAGATGAGATATCAACCAGAGAGAAGGGAATATAACAAATCCCCCTTGTTTTTTCTAAATATAGAAGGAATATTCACCTGATAGTTACAAATCTACCTTGTTTGTCTTAAATGTTATAGACAAGATATTTACCAAGTTCCCTCCACAGTTTCCTATAAAAAACCAACCACAAAAGCCCTCTGTGGCATCCCATTGGTTTGCCTCTTGCTCTAGAGACCTTGTTTTTCTTTCCTTTCCGTTCTCACCTTCACTAAATAAACTTTCACTTCACTTCACCCTTTTGCATTTGTGAGATTGATTCTCCAACTCCGTGAGACAAGCACCCTGCAACCCTGCAGCTCTGGGACCCCATCAGGGGCCAGCAGATGATTATCTGTCCTCCAGCAAGTCCCTAAGAATGGCCAGACTCTGAAGAGTGAAAGTTTCCTCAAAAAGAAACATAAGAAAATATCCAAAGCCAACAGACCCTTGACGTGGTATTCAGACACATTTCCCAAACTTTCCTCGCACAAGTCCTATCTACATGAAACCATTGATATGAAAAATTTTAAATATATATTCAATCAGTTTGTGTTATTGGATTCCTGGATGACTAAAGTTTTCAGTTTTCACCCAAATGTGAGGTTGGAGTTTATATTATCTACACAACTAGTCGGTAAATTTGACAATTTTGAGGTCTGTCTTCAATGTAATGGTAAAAACTATTCATTAGAAATAGGATCCAGGTGCTACCCAATCTGATTAAAGATTAAGACACCATTAAAAAAAAACGGAATATAATTTATACAGAGCTATAATAACGAGTTTGTATGATTAAGTCGGAAGAACCATTAGTTGAGATTAAGGAGTAAAATGGGTTTTAAAAATATTCTGCCTTCCTTCCGGGAATGCTGGATAGGTCAATTTAAACAATTTATTTCAGGGATGCATGGGTGGCTCAATCAATTGAATTTCCAACTCTTGATTTCGGCTCGGGTCATGATCTCAGGGTCATGAGATCGAGCCCCACATGGGGCTCTGCTCTGGGCATAGAGCCTGCTTACAATTCTCTCTCTCCTCTTCCTCTGCCCCGCCCCCTTCCTTCCTTAAGTGTGCACATGCTCTCCGTATCTCTCTCTCCTAAATAAATGAATAAAGTCTTTAAACTATCTGTTTCAAACTATAAATATCTAAACAAATTAAAGCTCTGAAAGTAAGGTTTATTGAACGCCAACCCCAGCCCCCACTAGCTGAGTCCTTCAATCTTTTTTTCCCTTTTTTTTATTTGAAGAATGTAGAAAATGGCACCATACTTGTTCTGACCACCTTACAATGTTGTTCTGAGGATTAAATTATTAAAAGAACATGAAAGTGCTTCAAAAAACTTTAAAGCATGTAAAAATATGAAAATGCTCATTAAGATAGAATATAAGATAATTAACTATCTAGCATTAAAATTTTTAAAGAATGAGTGAATTAACAGTGAAAAAAAGGTAGCTTAATTATAACAAAATCTTTCTCTACCCCAAAGAATTAAAGAATAAGGATACTGAGCTCTCCACTTAATACTCATAAAATCTTCATCTACACAGAGAAGTTAAAAAGGTAAATGCATTCCCATATTCATGACCACTACTTGTTTTATAATAAAGTCGCATTCATATGCTATTTCCTTTCTGCTTTCCACATTTCTTTAGGTTCTTGAAAATAAAATGACTTCAGTGTATGAAACTATTTTTAAGAAAGCAAAAGCACCATAGGCATTCCCTTTAGAGTACTGATCCAAATCATGAGTGAATTCCCTGCATGATGTTAGTCAGCTCAGGTTTACCTCTAATGGAGTATATGTACCTATTTTTTCTACTTTGTTCTTAAAATTGCTTTTTATGTTTTGTTATTCTTGAAATACCAGTGAAATGATAAAAGATACCATTAACAGTTCTAGAGTGTTTATCATGTGTTAGGCCCTGGACTGAACCCTCTTATCCTTTCATTTTACAGTAACCTCATGAATGTTTCCTTACTGTACAATGAGAAAAATGAGGCCAGAGAGGTTAAGCAGCTACAGCAGTGTCACAAAGTCAGAACCAGAATGGTGCGGATCCCAAGGATACAGTGAACCCATGGCATAATGCAGCCCCTCAGTTTCTTTCTCAATCTTTTCATCCCCCCGCAGGTAAAGTTTTCTTTATTCAGTGAAGGTCATCAGTCTTGATTACAAGTAGGTGTGCTTCTTTCTTCATCAGCTCCGGTGAGGGCGTCAGAGTTCTAGCACTTCCCGAATAGACCCAAATGTCACTTTTACCATCACGGTTACTCTGTCCCCGTCCGACACTGGGGTCTAGCCCCTCAAGTGAGAATCTACTGGAGTGTACCCCATGCTTCTACTTCTCTTTCTACTAAGACCCTTGCTCTGGAGCCCAAGAATACTCCGTAGCCATAGTCGTGTCAAGGTTCTACTGGAGAGCAAGATCCCTTTGAGATGTTTGACACTGAACCAGAACTAACGCAGACAACATTATCTCAGCAGGTAGATGCGCTTGCTTTTTCCATATATGCTGTTTGCAAATCCAAGCACTAGTCCTATATTAAATCTGAAGGATCATTGAATCGAGTGTCAATTTGTAAAGATCTAATAATAGAAAGAACTTATCTCAAGTCCACCTGCCCCCATCTGCTGGGCGGTGGCTGCCCTGCCCCCACCCCATCACTCAAAAGACACAGGCAGTGTCCAGTGCTTGCGTGGCCGCTGCTACAGCTTCTCTGTGCAGATGAACACACTTAACTGCAGTACCAGTTAAACCAAAGCCTGGTATCTAAAGATGGTAACAAAGCAAAACAGCAGTTCTTCGAGACATCCAGCACTCCCCGCGGTGAGTAAGTACATGGGGAGTATATGCACTAGTCAATGTGGAGACACTTTCATAAGTTTTCCCCTTGACCATTACTTTTGAAGGAACTTGAGAGCAGAGGACAAAACAAGTATGTTTCCTCTTAGTAAGTCTTTGTCCGACTCTTAATCTGATAAACTAACAAAACGAAATCCTGTAAATCCTACTGAGATTGAAAACTGAATCTAGATACTCCCGGTTAAATGGTTTTATACCTGTTTTATTTCCCCCATAAAGGCCGAATCTTCATGGGTAACCTGTTAAATTAGTTCACAATGAAAACATAGATGTTGATGAATGGATGGAAATTATTTTCCGTGAGTGAGGGTGAAGAATGAGCACTTAGGGAGATCCTGACCAAAATGAATGGAAGTTCCCTGAGAACAGAGGGGCTAGTTATGAAGAACAAGCCAGAGAAGACAGAAGTAGCATCTACACGGTGAAACGAACGTCAGCTGTGGAGGACAGGCTTCCATTCTGTTCTGCGACAGACAGCTCCTATTAAGCTGGGTCATCCTTGCCCTAAGCTTGTCAGAGGGTAGACCTTGGTGTGACGTGGTCATTATTAAGCTGAATTTCACCAAGATTTTCCACCTCGTGAAAGTGTGGCTCTTTCACCCTTCAATCCACTTGGGACTAATTTGAGCAATGCAAGGCTTAGTGACAGGAAACATGTAAAAATTCTACCCCAAATTTCTGACAGCTTCAGAAACTGGTGTGTTTGTTTTAGGATGTCCAAAACAATTCTGGGACTTCATAACTGAAGAAGCTAACCATAAGACCTTGACATGTTTTTGAAAAGTGAAGAAGTCAAACTTTTCCTCTTGCCTGCTTCTTCCAGATCAGTGCAGGAAAGCTACCACACTATCAGATTTTGCCCTGGAGAGATTTATACAGGCAGTGTGAGACCCACATGTTCCCCACGCTAAGAGCTTCTGACAATAGGCGTGCAGGCCCGTAGCCCTCCCATCTGTGGGCTTCAGTCCTTCCTGGCCATCAAGTAAACTTGCAGAGGGTAGAGTTGCAAATTCCCATGAGGCAAGGCCACTAGTTAGAGTTTCCAGAAACAGCCAGCAGTTCTCCGCCACTTCTCTGCGCTGCCATCCTTCAGCCCCAGGGGAGAACTTAAAGGGTTCTGCCTACCAGTCAGACCACACAGACACCAACTCCTCACAGGGCAGTCCAGCCCCAACTGCACAGAGAACAGCTGGTCCCTGAAACACCAGAACACCGAGAAACTCTCATAATACAGACAGGTCTCAGCTACCAAGATGTTCTGTTCTAGAAATTTCTTTGAATTTCCACACAGGGACGGGACCCTGTCTGTGTCCTCTTGCTGTACCATAAAGGTATCTCCTGCTTTTCAAAAGTTTGTGCTTCACCACATTGCTTTTATGAAAAACCTACACTACTGACTTGTTTTTGCTCACCAAAAGAAATCCAAAGAGGATTTTCACTTTTAAGAAAAAAGATGGAAAGCAGAAAGGGCATTAAGGGTTTGTTTGGCAGCAGGCTGTTACAGAGGCGGGTGCGCCCCGAGCAGTGAGCATGGCCCCACCAAGCTCCTTCCCCAGAAACATCTCTACATCAGCTGCTAGAGCTTCCAGCTGTGTCTGTGAACATCTGGGCTTTATCCCGATTTATTCTTGTGTGCATTAGTAAGATGTGTCCTCAGGTATCAGAAAAGCCTCGAAGAAGGTATTTTTGGAAGCTGGGGATACCCAAAAATTTTTCATATAAATTAATAGTAATTCAATAGTAATTGCTTCTTTGCTTTACTACATTTCAGCTTATGGAAGACTTCTGGACAGTGGGGGAAACCTGTAATATGAAGAATGGTTAGCTAATGTTTCTTCAGCACTTTCTGTAAGTCAGGCACTCTTCAAAGCACTTTTACAAATTACAATTCATTTAATCTTCATAACAAACCTATGAGATTAAGAATCCTTCGGTTTGTTTGAAGTAGGCTCTATGCCCAGCACCCAGCATTGAGCGCAATGGCTCAAACTCACAATTCTGAGTTCAAGATCCCAAAATCAAGACCTGAGCCGAGATCAAGAGTCCGACGCTGAACCCACTGAGCCACCCAGGAGTCCCAGGGATTGTTTTTATCTCCATTTAAGTCAAGAGGAAACTGAAACCCAACCTGTCCAGCAGGTGGTTGTTACATGAATGTATGGAGATAAATATTTGCTAATTGAATCTAACAATGTAGGAAAGCGCCCCTCTGTATAAATAATGTAATAAATAAGAGGATGACCTCCAGGATCGGCCCATAAAATCTATTTAACCTATGTGTATCTTTTTATTATTAATTTCATGCAATGTCCTTTAAACCTAATAACCATTAAAACACTGTTTTTATAGGGAGATATGTTCCAAATTCCAGCTTGTGGTGCCAGTCAACAGTTTACTCAGTAAGCAGTGGCTTTCTGAAACAGTATTAGCACTAAGGGAAAGCGCAAAACTGAGCAAGGCACATCCTCACCATTTAGGAACTTCTATCCTTATCCCACCGCAGGGAGCAACAGGGAACTTTCTGGAAGGACTTCCTGGCTGGGACTGGGCTAACGATAAAATCCTTCTGGACGTAAGGCCCATTTCTTCTGTATCTCAGACGCTCCTCCATCCTCTCAACAGAACCCTGGGGTTTTCTGAGCTTCTGCAGAAATTGAAAGGTCACCATTTCCCAAAAAGCAGTTCTAAGCTAAGCTCGTGCAAAGAATTTTCTCAGGTCTTCATTTTCCTCCGACTTGTGGCACCTGTTACTGCTTGACTGGTGACAAGTGCTAGCAGATGACAAAATGAATTAACGAGAGGTATATTAATATTCACAGAAAAATGGGGGAACGGTCCATCCTGCTTATCTCAACAACTTGGTGTTCTTTTTGCGGGCATGGGAGTTCACCGTTGTAATTGTACAGTTCATAGAGAGATTTAAGTAGCCATGCTTTCTGCGTGTGAGATCGATTCCAGTTTTTGTGGTGAAATAAAATGGATCAGCATTGCTCAGGGTTCCGCCATGGCATCCACACCCTCCACCACCTAAACAGGTTTAGAGATTCCAGACTATTCTTCCTTGATTGAACCCACTGCCCCCAACTACAACCCTCTGAATACAACAGCTTTTCCACCCTAGACTGTGAGCTCTCTGAGGGCTGGGGACCATCTCTTGTTTATTGTTGTATGTCCAGTGGCACCAAGAGTTAGGGATTAATAATAATCCTAGTAACTGTATAAACTTCACTGAATTTAAATTAATCGCGGTGTAGGTGAGTGAACCAGGCTCTAATCTTGGCTTTCCCTCCTGTGCCGTTTACCTATAGAGAGCTGCCCCAAGCCACTGGTTTGAAGAGGGCCTGTTTGTGAGCCATTTATTATTCAATCTTAAAAACAACAACAAAGGGGCGCCTGGGTGGCTCAGTGGGTTAAAGCTTCTGCCTTTGGCTCAGGTCAGCCTGGGATCACCCCAAATCGGGCTCTCTGCTCAGCAGGGAGCCTGCTCCACGCCCCCCCACCCCCACCCCCGCCTGCCTCTCTGCCTACTTGTGATCCGTCAAATAAATAAATAAAATCTTTAAAACAACAACAACAATATATTAAAACAAAGACCACTGGCTTAAACAGCGATTTTCTGTCCAGTGAGAAAAAGACTGCTTGTCAAACCCAAAGATATTTTGACTCCGTTCATTTCTTAAGTATTATTTTTTCCAGACATAGACATACTCTCATGAGGTTTACCAGGTAAAGTTAAACTTCAACCATGACCCAAGCAGCAAAGGTCTCTAAGTAAACCAACATTCTCTGCTGACGGTTTAAGTGAAGCACCAACTGAAAAGAAAGCAAGCTTGAAGTTCTAATCCAATATTAGATAAGTAATTTTCAGTGTATCCTTCCATGGTCAGCACAAAGGCAACTTCTATCACTGTCTCGCTGATAGAAATGTGCTGCAAAATCTTTAATCACCAAGAAAGTTTTGATTTATAGCCACTGCCCACTGATTTTAAAAAGTCAATATTAAGCATTTTAGAAAGATTTCCAACAAAAATTGGAAGCAGGAGTTTTTCTTTTAATTAAGTCTCTGTCAATCAAAAAAAAAAAAGAAGAAGAAGAAGAAGAAGAATGAATAACAAGAATCCAATTCTCTGAAAATTCTGAGCTTTTATAGCAATATGGAAATTTTTTCTCTTAAGAAATAAATAATGAGATAATTATATTCTTGGCAAAAGATCTTCCAGGAAATTCCTTTTAAATGGCAATTTCTCTGCTAAATTTAAAATGCTATTTGATTTACAAAAGTATGATTTTCAAACTTGGTCAAAATTTGTCTGTTGTGTGAAGTGTACCCAGCTGGTTCACTTCCTGTGCAGGGAAACCCTTCCAAAGGTACATTTGGGGCCGAAGAATAGCTTAGATCCTGGGAAAATTTGTCTCAGTAACATTTTCTGGAGAAAAAAAAAGGATATTTTTTATCCCTGCCCTTGAATTTGGCTAGTATCTCATTTTTAACAGCTTGTTCCCAAAAGAACTATGACACAGGAAGGGGGAAGGAGGAGTGTCCCTCACAAACTGAAACAAACAAGGTACGTGAGGTCCCCTGTGTGCCTCCCCTTCCAGGCAATACTCTTCATGGTTTCCTTAGCCAGGCAGAGCTGCCCCTCTACAGCTCATTGCTGGGAGCTTTGGGACCCACAGATTGTGTTTGTTGATAAGTAAATGCATTATTGCTTATCAAACTTGCATCCTTTCTCAATGTGCAGAATATTCCCGTATGGCATGCAAAATTCTGTGTTGGAAATATCGCTGAACAGCTTTGAGCAAGAATTCCCAGGAAGCCGGTTCCCTCATTATTGTATCCAATTATCCATTCGGAGTCTCTCTTGACATTGTAATTGACTCCTTGATGATGATTGTATTGTTCTAACTCTTGCCAAAATAAATTCAGAGATCCATTGATCTGGTTTAAGACTAAATCCCTGGGTTAAAAAATTAAACTCAGAATGAGTTACTTTTTTTTTTTTTTCCTCACCCGCTGAGTCACAAACTTTAGCATACATTAAATTCACCCAGAAAGCTTTCTAAAACACAAATTGCTAGATTGCACCCCTGGAGTTTCTGATCTAGTTGGTCAGGTTTAGGCTGCAGGAATCTGCCTTTGTAACAAGTTCCCAAGTGTTGCTGATGATGCTGATCTGGAGACCATGTTTGGCTGTTCTGCTGAGAACATAAACTCACCTAGTGTGCACAGATAAAGCTGGCTTTCATCCATCAGTCCAGCCATCCTTAGACTCAGAAGAAGAGAAAGAGGACGGCCTATTCCCTTTCTGAGAGAGAGTAGAGAATGACACCTGACACCAGGCCAAGTGAAATGGAGGGACTGGGTTGGCCTTATCTGAGCAATTCTTCTCTAGAGTGATGTGTACCACACAGGCTGGAGTATGTGTCTGGTTACTTACTCCCAGCCATCTGGAAAAGAGATCCTTAGAAAACTCCTTTTAATGGCTTTTATGTAAAGTAAAGGGCTGGTTTCCTAAGCACAAGTAATCGAACAAATTTTCTAAATTATATTACTGTTAAGTCAGTCGTAATCTTGTGTTTCAAACATTTGCACATAAATTCAAATTTCTAGATTATAACTAAATTACAGCATCTTGCTTGTATCTTAAAGCCTATAAGTTCTAATAAAGGAGACTGCTAATCAAAGAGACAATTCTAGTTATCAAATGGCATTTGCATAATAGATCTAACCCCAGAAGAGGATTATCCATGGGGCCTCTTCTGATACTAGAAGAAAAGAACATGAAGCCCAAACACTGTAATGTATGTAGTTCATGTATGTAAGTGTGCCTTATTACTCATATGCAATCTGATCTGATACCAGATACTCAGCTGAAGACATATTCATTTCTCACCATCCAGAGCCAGTGAGTCATTTATTAAGCCAATCCTGAGCCAAGCACTGTGAATAGAGAGAGCCCTGGAGGCCATTCCGATCCAGGCCCTCATCATTTCATTATGCCAGGATTCAGGCAAAATTCCCTTCATTGATCTTAATCGGCCAAGATTGCTCCTATTTTAAAATCTTTTCATGACTCCTTAACTTCATAATATGGCCTCCCCATATATTTCCAGCATCATGCGTCCCTACCCACCAAGCCCCTGCCCACGAATGCTCATCCCAACAGCACAGCAACTCTCCCTTCTATTGCCCCAGATTAATATTCCGAAAGCAACACTTTTTTTTGGTCCTCTCAATAATGACCTTACTGAAAAATCTGCAATGATCCCTCATTGCCTCTGGGGGCTAAGCTTAAATTTCCTCTCTTTCTAATAAAGAGAAAGCTCACCGTTTGACCTGATTCATCTTATCTCAATTTTTCCCTAACCTCCCACCACCCCTCTACCACCACCACCACACACACACACATACAGATGCAGATCTGCTCTTCCTAGACTCAACCTAGAATGATGGGTACTCCTGTAGGAGCAACTGACCTGCAGGGCATAGCTCAATCTGAGCTTCTCTGGCCAAACAACCCACGGGGATTTTCCTGCCTATCTGACCTCCTGGAGTAGTTCCACCTAGAGAGTGGTCTGCAGAAGAGAGTAGCATGTCATAACCTCTAACGGGTCTGCAGTAAGATAAGTTTAGAAATTAAGAGGAAGCCTTTAGAAACTTTCATCACAATGTGACCAAGAAAATGCATGCCTTTGAATCAAATAATAAAAAGTGGGGACTTGAATTTTATACGCCTGGATGAGTCAGGGTTCTCCAGAGAAACAGGGCTAATAGGACATGTACACACATATAGAAAGAGATTTATTATAAGGAACTGATTCAGGCAGTTATGGAGTTTGGCAAGTCCAAACCTGTAATGTAAGCCAGCAGGCTCCAGACCCAGCAGAGCTAATGGTGTAGTTCTAGTTCATAGAAGCCTGCTGGAGAATTGCCTCTTGTTCAGAGAGGCCAATCTTTGTTTCTGCCAGGCCTTCAACTGATTGCATGAGGCCCACCTACATCTTGGAGAGCAATCTGTTCTACTGAAAGTTCACCAGACTGAATGTTAATATCGTACAAAAACACCCTCCCACTATATAAAATTAAATATCACAATGCTTTTGGGGGTTTTTTCCCTAGTAATTAATTTTTATTGGCTTCTATAAAAATATCTGTTGGAGATCATTTGGGAGGTAATCATCATTCACAAATGATTAAAGAAGAAGTATAGTGCCATGTTTATACCGTACAGTCTATAAGCCAAAGCTGGACTGTGTCCTGCATTTGTTTGACCAGCAAGCTAAAAATGCTTTTTACATTTTTAAAAGGTTCTACAAAAAGAAGAAGAGGAAGAAAGAGGAGGAGGAGGAGGAAGGGGAGAAGGAAAATCAGAGACCCTATGTGGCTCACAAGCCTAAAGTAGGTCCTATGTGGCTTTTACCTTTACAGAAAGTTTGCTGACCCTGTTCCCATGTGGTCTCTCTATACCAACTTAAGTGCTTCATATTAATGTGAACTCTAATACTATTATTCCATTTTCTATCCTAAACAGACAAAGCAGTTTTTGCGTGAGTGGAGACCAGAAGACAACTTCACACAGAGCAGAGCCTATCCTACACACGGGTCTTGATAAATGCTGATTTAATGGAACCAGCTCAGTTGTCTTTGGTGTTCCCAGAAGTAAATTTCTCAGAGACTGGTCTTCTCACACATACCTCCCATTGTCTACTTTTTTCTGCTTAGGAAAAGACAAATTAGCTCTGCTTTAGAATCACCAAGAGCATTCTTCTGATCTCACCAACTAGGTAATTAAGGGAACCTAAATGTCTGATTGTATTTAGTGATCAAGAATGCCCACAGACAGGAAGGATTCTGTGTTGGGCCAGTGGAAGTAGGCTCTAAGACAGTCCCCAAAGATCCCTCTTGTAGTCAACCCTTGTGCAATCCCCTCCTTGAATGTGGACTAAAACTAGTAACCCACCTTTTTTTTTTTCAATTCCATTATAGTTAATATACAGTGTTACATTAGCTTCAGGTATAAAATATAGTGAATCAGCACCTCTATACGTTGCCCAGTGTTTGTCACAAGCACACTCCTTAATCCCCATCACCTATTTAACCTATCCCCCTACCCACCTCCCCTCTTGTAACCATAAGTTTGTTCTCTATAGTTAAGAATCCGTTTCTTGGTTTATGTCTCTCTCCCTTTCTCTCCCTCTCTCTCTTTTTCCTTTGCTCATTTGTTTTGCTTCATGAGTGAAATCATATGGTATTTGTCTTTCTCTGACTGATTTATTTCACTTAGCATAATACTCTCTAACTCCATCTGTGCTGTTGCAAATGGCAAGATCTCATTCCTTTTTATGCCTGAGTAGTATTCCATTACTGGAATATTCCATTCCAGTAGTATCCCATTAAAATCTCACATTTTCTCTCCCCATTCATCAGTCAGTGGATAGGGGCTGCTTCCATAATTTGGCTATTGTAAATAATGCTACAATAAAACAGGTGCATGGATCCCTTTGAAGTAGTGCTTCTGTAATTTGGGGGTAAATGCCCAGTAGTGAGATTACTGGATGGTAGGGTAGTTCTATTTTTAACTTCTTGAGGAAGCTCTGAACTGTTTTTCACATTGCTTGCACCAGTTTGCATTCCTACCAACAGTGCACCAGGGTTCCTATTTCTCCACAACTTTGCCACATTTTGCCAACATCAACAAGAAATGACAAAACACATTTCTTGTGTCATTGATTTTAGCCATTTTGACAGGACTTAGTAACTCACTTCTTATGAACAGAATGTAGCAGGAGTCCTATGTGTCATTCCTGAGATCCGGTTATAAAATGTTTGCGCTCTGGCTTGGAGGCTCTCCCTTCTCTCTTGGATCACTTGCTCAGGAAAGCCAGCTACTTCTGTAAGGCAGCCTCATTGAAAGGCCCACATAAGTGAGCTGGGAAGCAGATCTTCTCAGGCCTCTCAATAGTCACAGAAGTAAGTTTGGTTGGAGATCCTCCCCCAGCTGAGCTATGGGAGGACTGAGGCTCTGACCAAGCTTTTAACTGTAGCCTTCCAGAGATGCTGAGCAGGAATCCCCCACTAAGCCACTTCTGGACAGAAATTTTGAGATAGGGGCATCTGGGTGGCTCCGTCGTTAGGCATCTGCCTTCAGCTTAAGGTTGTGATCCCAGGGTCCTGGGATGAAGTCCTGCATCAGGCTCCCTGCTCAGTGGGGAGCCAGCTTCTCCCTCTCCCACTCTCCCTGCTAGTGTTCCCCCCTCTCTCTCTCTGTCGAGTGAGTGAATAAAATATTTTAAAAAATTTTTTTTGAGATCATAAATGTTTACTGTTTTAAGCCTCTTCAGTTTTTGAGAGTAATTAGTTCTATAGTACTAGATAACTAATACAGGGCTATAATTTGTGTTTCAGACTAAAAGATTGTATATTACCTGCTAGAACACATAAAAACTTAATTTTTGCAGGAATCCACTTAAAATCATAGTGGTGGTCACTAGACTCCTTTTTAATAGACTGAATAGTTAAAGGAGGTCACATTTAGTCTCATATCTGAATGTAATAACCACAAAGGAGGGTTGGGTTTTTTAAGGACAGCCTAGATATGCCTGGAATTTTCTCTTGGTAACTCTAAAATAATTGTGGAAGAAGAGCTTTTCTAAGGCTAACCTGGGGTCAAGAGAAACAGCAACTGTTTAAATAAAGGTTGTCCTGCTCCTTATGCTACTTTGTAAAAGATAGCTCAGCAACAGAGCCCTCAACTCTGCGGAAGCAGGAGGGGAAAACTAATACTTCGCTGGGGAATAATTTTTCTAAAACTCTACACTGGTGTCACACACACACACATACACACACACATTCTGTCTCATATAATTTCAGGCCCAAACAAATACATTCACACCCACAATTAAACAAGGAATCCACAAACAAAAAAGCTGTGCTCTCAGCTTCTAGGGACTGGGCCTGTCCCAGAAGCCTCTATCCATGGGAGTCCTTGTCTGTTCACCATCAGTCTCCCAGGATAGAAGCTACGTTCCATGGCAGGAGACTGAATTCTTGGTCATAGTCATTGAGAAAAGACTGAATCCGGTCCTGAGGCTCACCGCAACTTTACACCCAGAAATGTCCCTACCAAATGACACTAATGTGTCAAAAGCAAATACTCTTGTTATTGATGCTCTTCCGGGGGGGGGGGGCAGTTCTGCTGCGGCACTCTCTAGATGCCATCCCTCTGACTCTTCACAGCCTCACTTGGGGGCCTGCTAGGTTGGTCCGCCCCAGAAATGAATCCAGACAAAACTGTGCCAGGGCTAGAAGTGAGCTGCCAGAGCATGAGCTCTGGATCCCCCCAGAGCTGTGGTGAGAATTAATTGATATGATGTGTTCAGCGGCAACCACCAAGGACCAAACACCAAAAATGTGCTAAGCCGACGCTGGTGATGTCACCATTCCCTTCAGAGAGGTGACTTACCTCCTCCTCCTCTCCCACCTCCTTCTTTTCCGCCACACCCTCCTCTCCTCCTCTTCTTCCTCCACTCACGGCCACCTGAATTCTAGCTTCTTGCTCCTTATTTCCTATGCTCCAAAAAAATGTTTTCTCACGTCCTTTGGCCAACCTCAAGTGATGGAAAGACTGGAAAGACGATGTTTAGTACATTTTCCCCAAAGACACTGGTGCAGTAATTGGGTATTAGTTGGGCATTCTTTCCCAGGTATCGGGAGCCATGGAGGTGTCCCGGTGTTATCTGCATCCTCAGGAGTCAGACTGCCTCAACTTGAATTCCACCTCTTCTACTTAATACTCTGAGACCTGAGGCAAAGAAATTAGTACCACTACCTTTATGCCCTCCTCATCTGTAAAATAAAACCATCCTCCCAGCACTGTGGCAAGAATAAGAGAAAATCTGGGTGAATTCCTTAGAGAAACTCTAGACACTCAAATAGAAGCTTCGTGAAGGCAGAGAATGTCAGCGCCTATGACCTGGCACAAAGCCCAATACAAAACAAAGCCTCTGGTATTTGGTGAATGAATGAATGGGTACAGGGCTATGCCTATAAAGACTATGATGTTTATTAGGTTTGTTGTTGTTGTTGTTTTTAATACAAAGCTATACAAATAAGAAAACAGATTATCTACTTGCCTTTTTAAAGACAAAAACAACTCATGCATAAAGTTAAAAAGTTCATGCTATTATGCTTCTGCAAGTCCAACCTGCAGAACTGACAAAATAAAAAATAAGAACCAACCATTCATTCCATTTTTTCCAGAACTTTGCCCCAAAGGATATCATGATAGTAAGCTTCTTGCAAATGCTTTATGCACATATTACAAACAACCATTGAGATGTAAAGACAAAGATTGGAGCTCTGATAGAAAATGTCAGGAGTCAGAGAACAGAGTAGAATTTGGGAAAGGAGGAATTGAGGATTTGGGAGAATACTGAGGGTCTTCCACGGCCCCTGAGATCAGATAGCGTTGACTACTCGGTGCAAGCAAGTGACAAGTTGATCCCCTAAGCATACTTCTTCTTCTTCTTTTTTTTTTCCCCTGACCAAAAAGGTACTAGAATCAGGATAAGTTCATTTTATATACCACCCTACCTTCTTGGAGTGCACGATATGGTCCCTTGCAACCCTCAGAGCTCACCATATCAATCGATTAGTATTATCTGTTGTGGGCACAAGAAAAATGATATTGCCGATACCTCTCCAGAGTCTATTTTCTGAAATGAATAATGAAGTCATTTGATTCACTCTGGGATCCTTGGGATACAATTAGAATGCCTCTGTGATTTATTATCCTTCTCTTCATCAAAGACTTGACTCAGGTGCAAGTGAGAGAAATGCATTGCCAAGGGACATAAGAGAAAAAAACAACACAATTTTAGTTCACATAACTTGGAAATCCAGGGCAAAGTGATGGCTGGATCTACATTCTCAGTTTCATTAGGAGTACATCTCCATCCTTAGTTCTGATTAACTCAGGGCTTTATTTCACAGCGAGCTCACCACTATGGTGGTAAGATTGTCCTCAACAGTTTTATGCTTATGTCCTACTAACTTAGGAACCAGAAGAAACGATATCTCTTCCCCAGTTATGCCAGTAAATAGAGTTAGAGCGGACATATTGGGTATCTTGGGATCACATACCCATCTCTTGAGCATCACTATTGCCAGACAGGATGACCCGCTGTGAGACATAAGCCCAGCCCTGACCAGGAAGTGAGATCTGCATTTTCTGAACAACATGGTCTAGGACAAGGGTGACTCCCCAAAGAACAATCTGGATGTGACTAACAGAAGAAAGAAGAGTGGATATTGGGCAGCAAAACCATAGATACACAGCTCTGGGCCCTTGTGACTAAGCAGGTAAGAAGGGAACAGTAGCAGGAGGCACATGGAGCAGCGCCAGTTTGCATAGACGCTTCATTGGATAGGCTGACCCAACCTAGGGAGCAGAAAGTCAGGGCACTGGGAGGTCAGTAGCACTGGCATGATGGGGTATTTGGAAAGAAGTCAACTTCTTTGTTTTAAAAGAGGAAGTTGCTGCCATTCAAATGCCCAGAAATAGAACACATCTATCTCTGGGTATACACTGCACTGTATTTATTAAAGCTTATTATAGACTGAAAGAGAAAAGCAAAGACACACAACTGTCAATCTTTTATAGAAAATTCTTCTATAGAATCTTATACAGAAAAGGAGATATGTTGAAATTGATTTTTAATAAATAAATAAATAAACGTCAAGTGAAAATACTTAAGGGCAATAGGTTTTTAGTCAAGGTAAATAAATTTATTCAGATCTCTCTGGTAAAGATGACTTTGGACGAGACCAGATGTTTACTTCCGTGTTGCTTTATTTTCTCTTTACTCCGGTTGTAAAATGTCAAATTCCAAACGACCCAAGACCTCCCATCTTAAAGAGTCCTTGGGTAAGTCTCAGTAGAAACTTCTACCACAGAGTTTACAGAGGTTGTCAAAACCTCTGTAAAGAGAAGACTGTAACCACCATGCTCCCTTAGAACACCATGTAGAACACTATAGCAAATGTCTTAGGTGGCATCACCTTTCCTGCCTCAGTCCTATAAATTAGAAAAGTGAGCAGCTAGCTACAGAGGGCCTGGATCACAGACCTTAGCTAAGGAATATTGGGACTAGAAATTTTTTAAAGTAAGATAGTTGTAAGATATCTAAGTAAGATAGTTTAAAGTAAGATATCTTTATCTTAATAGAAGGATGCCATCGTACCTGAAGAAAACCACCTTTTTGTTGTTGCTTTTTGCTTTTGTTTTTGTTTTTTTGAAAACCGCCTTGTTTTTATGGCCAAGGCTGAGGAAGATGGCAGTACCCACCAAAATTGATCATAAAATAATTCCACAGAAATTGAATCTTGAGGAGTGAATGGGCCACTCCTCCAAATTCAGGATCAGCCTTCGTTTAAGAATCACAGATAGAGAAGAAATACTGTTTTTAAAGTATTCTTGGGGTGACTAGGTGGCTCAGGTCAGTCGAGTGTCTGGCTCTTGATCTCCCCTCAGGTCATGAGTTCAGGGCTGTGAGTTTGAGCCCCGCACTGGGTATAGATCCTGCTTAAAAAAAGTACTCTTAAATGAAGAGGTAATTCATGATCACATTTAGTGTTCCTTTATAATATTTAACAACTTTTTTTTCTTTTTTCTTTCTTTTTTTTTTATTTTTTAAAGATTTTATTTGACAGAGAGTGAAAGTGTGAGCATGAGTGAGGGATGGAGCCGAGGCAGAGGCTGAGGGAGAAGCAGACTCCCTGATGAGCAAGGAGCCTGATGTGGGGCTTGATCCCAGGACCCTGGGATCATGACCTGAGCCAAAGGCAGACGTTTAACCACTGAGCCAAGTAGGTGCCCAACAACCTTTTTTCTTAGAGAAGAAAAGTTGTTTGATGTTTACATATTTATTAATCCCTTACTTATTCAGACTTCAGACATAATGTTCAGGAATTCCAACTGTGGAAAGGAAGAGACTTTATTACATAACTATTTGTGCAAAACAAGAAATTTTGCAATAATTCCAACCCTCTAACTATGCTCCCCATTCTACTCCTGCCACACTATAATCTGTTTTCTGTCCTGAACGTTCTCTTACAGCCCAGCAATCTCTCAGGTGCAGGAAAAACGGGAACGCTGTCAGCTACAATTCAGCTCCTCAGAAGATAACTCCTTCTGATTCAAATTGGCAATGAAAAAGTCAAACTCTCTATCTTCATAGACGACATGATACTTTATACGGAAAACCCAAAAGATTCCACCCCCAAACTACTAGAACTCATACAGCAATTCAGTAATGTGGCAGGATACAAAATCAATGTACAGAAATCTGTTGCTTTCTTATACACTAACAATGAAAATATAGAAAGGGAAATTAGAGAATCAATTCCATTTACAATAGCACCAAGAATCATAAGATACCTGGGAATAAACCTAACCAAAGAGGTAAGTGATCTATACTCGAGGAACTATAGAACACTCTTGAAAGAAATTGAAGAAGACACAAAAAGATGGAAAAGAATTCCATGCTCATGGATTGGAATAATAAACATTGCTAAAATGTCCATACTGCCTAGACCAATCTATACTTTCAATGTCATCCCAATCAAAATTCCACCAGCGTTTTTCAAAGAGATGGAACAATCCTAAAATTTGTATGGAACTAGAAGAGACCCTGAATCACTAAGGAAATGTTGAAAAACAAAAACAAAACTGGGGGCATCACATTGGCTGATTTCAAGCTTTACTACAAAGCTGTGATCACCAAGACAGCATAGTACTAGCACAAAAACAGGCATATAGACCAGTGGAACAGAGTAGAGAGCCCAGATATGGACCCACAGCTCTATGGTCAACTAATCTTTGACAAAGCAGGAAAAAATATACAGTGGGAAAAAGACAGTCTCTTCAATAAATGGTGCTGGGAAAATTGGACAGCTATGTGTAGAAGAGTGAAACTTGACCATTCTCTTATACCATGCACAAAGATAAACTCGAAATGGATAAAAGACCTCAATGTAAGCCAGGAATCTATCAAAATCCTAGAGGAGAACATAGGCAGTAACCTCTTCAACATCGGCCACAGAAACTTCTTTCAAGATATGTCTCCAAAGGCAAAGGAAACAAAAGCAAAAATGAGCTTTTGGGACTTCATCAAGATCAAAAGCTTCTGAATAGCAAAGGAAATAGTCAATGAAACAAAGAGGCAACCCACGGAATGGGAGAAGATATTCCTAAATGACACTACAGACAAAGGGCTGATATCCAAGATCCATAAAGAACTACTCAAACTCAACACACACAAAACAGATAATCATGTCAAAAAATGGGCAGAAGACATGAACAGACACTTCTCCAAAGAAGACATACAAATGGCTAACAGACACATGAAAAAATGTTCATCAGCAGCAGCCACCAGGGAGATTCAAATCAAAACGACATTGAGATACCACCTTACACCAGTTAGAATGGCCAAAATTAACAAGACAGTAAACAACATGTTTTGGAGAGGATGTGGAGAAAGGGGAACCCTCTTACACTGTTGGTGGGAATGCAAGTTGGTGTAGCCACTTTGGAAAACGGTGTGGAGATTCCTCAAAAAAATTAAAAACAGAGCCACCCTATGAGCCTGCAATTGCACTACTGGGTATTTACCCCAAAGATACAGATGGAGTATAAAGAAGGACAATCTGTACCCCAATGTTAGCAGCAATGGCCACAGTCACCAAACTGTGGAAAGAACCAAGATGCCCTTCAACAGGTGAATGGATAAAGAAGATGTGGTCCATATATACAATGGAGTATTATGCTTCAATCAGAAAGGATGAATACCCAACTTTTGTATCAGCATGGGCAGGACTGGAGGAGATTATGCTGAGTGAAGTAAGTCAAGCAGAAAGAGTCAATTATCATATGGTTTCACTAACTTGTGGAGCATAAGGAATAACAAGGAGGACAGTGGGAGACGGAGAGGAGAAGTGAGTGGGGAGAAATCTGAGGGGGAGATGAACCCTCAGATTCATTCAACCCTCAGAGACTGCAGACTCTGAGAAACAAACTGAGGGTTTTGGAGGGGAGAAGGGTGGGAGGTTGGGTGAGCCTGGTGGTGGGTATTATGGAGAGCAAGTATTGCATGGAGCACTGGGTGTGGTGCATAAACAATGAATTTTGGAACACTGAAAAGAAATAAAATAAAATGAAAAAAAAAAAAAAGAAGAAGAAGAAGAAGAAGGTAACTCCAGTGTCATGGTAATGAAAGTACAGGGAGTTCTTGGAATCCTTTCTAAAGTGTTCTTTGTTTAGTCAATATTTACAAATCACCTTATTTGTTTTTCCTGTGTAAATAGAACAATAGACAGTGAAATAATGCGAGTGGTGAACTGGGTGTGTGAGTCTGAGATTTAGCAACAGCCTTTGTCACACAAACTAGATACTAACTTAACTTGTAATTTAACTTCCGGCGAGTTCTGGAATGTAATGTACCTTTTCTTGTAACAATGTTGAACCCAAGGCCTTTTTTACTGTTAGCAAATACCACAGGACAGATAGAGGTTCTACTTAACTTTTTTTTTTCCAATTTTTAATCTCTTGCTTTTCAAACTCATTGTTGATGGGGTATTATAGCATAGTCACATCGATTATATGTATTTTTCTACTATCATTCATAAACTAGGTTCTTTTAAGAAGTGTACCCTGTGCTAGATATTTAAGACCAAAGATTAATTAACAGCCCAGAGGCTGGAAAGAAAAATAAAGGAAGAAAATATACTTGGCTCCACGTGCTGAGATAAATACCAGTTCTCTGTGCTGGCTACTAAGAAAGCAGCAGGGCATGGAGGAAGGCAAGATACATCGATCAGCAATGACATCTTGGCTCCAACTCTTAAAAAGTTGTGTGACCATAAACAAGTCACTTAACCTCTCTGTGCAAGCTTTCCGTCGCTGCCAGAACAAGTTACCACAAGCTTTGTAACTTAAACAATACAAATCTATTATCTCACACCTCAGGTCTCTGGTGAGACTCAGGCTAAAATTAAATTGTTGACAGGACTGTGTTCCTTCTGGAAGCTCTAGAGAAGAATCTGTTTCCTTCTCTTTTCCAGCTTCTAGGGTTGCCTGCATTTTTTTTCTTTGCAGTATCTTCCTTGATTCAAAAGCTAGGAACATTCCTCCTCATCCCATTTCTCTCTAACCCAGCCAGGAAAGGTTTTCTGTATCTAAGGATTCCTGTGATTAGGTTGGACCCACCCAGATAACCCACTCCCCTTAGATAACCCCCTCCCCCAAAATCTCACCCTCTCAAGGTCCAAGCCTTAATTACAGATGCAAAGCCCCTTTTGCCATATAAGGTAAAACATGTTCCATGTTCTGGAGATTATTGTGGACATCTTTGGGGGTCTTGACTTGGCCTGCCACTCTATCTGAGCTTTAGTTTCCTATCTGTAAAACTTGTAGGTGGTTGTAAATCTGGTACAAGCCATATAGATAGGGCCTAAAACCCTGTCCAGAATGAGGTCTTGATAAGAAGTGGTTAAGATAACAAGAAGGAGATAAAGAAAACAATAAGGATAGACCATTGTCAAATGGGAAAGAAAAAAAAAACTAAAATTATTGACATAGCAGTGAAAATGTATAAAAGAAGAGCAATCCACAGGCAACTCAGAAAAGAGGAATGTATTGTGAATACTGACATTTGAATTTAAGATGCTTTCACTTTATAAAAGAGGATGAGAGACTCTATCTAGTTCCCTTGATTTTTTTTTTCTCTGAAATTAGAGAAAAAATTGAAGAAGACAAATACAAAAAAAATCATGCCACAGGAAATGTTTATCGTTTAATAACAAACAAGCAAACATTCTTTGGGATCTCGTCAAGGAAAAGACTATCTTCCCAGGCATTTGACATAGGCAGGCAAAAGGAGAGAAAAAAAGAAATAATTTTGGTAAAATTATTTTTATAATTTATATTATAATATAATTATATAATATATCATATATTATATATATATTTATTATATATTATATATTAAGTAATTAATATATAATGCAATATACAATAATATATAATATATTATATATAATTATAATATAATAAAAAATATTTTTGGTAAAATTGTGGTAAAAATGCCCATGTTTCAATCCTTAGCTGAAAACTTACACAGCGGATTATTCTAATGCATGACTTTTCATGAAAGTGACTTGGAAAAGAACAGAAAAAGTAAAGGAGGGCAGGGAAAGAAAAAACAGACAATTTTCAAATAATCAGCAAAGAATGTAAAATATCACTTTCTTCTGTTATTATAACTTGTATGAAAGTATATTAATTCAATAGATCTTGGTGATTTTCAACCTCTTTTACTCCCATTTCCTCTCCACCCAATATATCCTATTTGAATCTAAGTTCAATACTAAAGCATTTCAAGGAATTCTTAAAAGCTAAACCACTCGCATAATTTAAGCGGCTCACCACAATTTATGTATTTAAGGTAAGTGTTACAGGAAGCATTTTCCTGTTTCCTGAAAGCTGAAGTCCCCAAAGAGCTCTGTAAGTAGATCCTTATCACTCCCTGACATCAGCATCAATGTGAAAACTGAAGTCACTCGGGACAGGGTTTCAGGAGGAAACAAGCTCGACATTTACCTAAGAATCCTGTCAATTCTTTTTTTTTTTTTTTAAAGATTTTATTTATTTATTTGTCAGAGAGAGAGAGAGAGAGCGAGCACAGGCAGACAGAGGCAGAGGGAGAAGCAGGCTCCCCGCTAAGCAAGGAGCCCGATGTGGGACTCGATCCCAGGACACTGGGATCATGACCTGAGCCGAAGGCAGCTGCTTAACCAACTGAGCCACCCAGGCATCCCAATCCTGTCAATTCTTAAACACTGTTCTATACATTATCAAATATTAAAACAAACTGTGGAGATAGCATCTAAGCAACGTTTAAAATAGATAACATAAACAAAGGCAAATGAGGAGAGAGAGTATTTCATTAGAATAGACTGAGTCACATTCATTGACCTTTCAGAACGTACAACCAAGTGCTGCAGAAAGGTGTCCTCGAAAATCAATCGCAGTCACAGGACTTACTGTGACTGTCACATAGGTCAAATTCACCAGCCTCCCTGCTTTGAAACCATCGTACTTGTTTTGCTTCCCTTCTACTGAATTCAGTGGGTTGTAAATTTAGGTAGGTGTGTAGAAAAAGCTGAAATGTCATTTGTGTGTTTAAACATCAAGTTCATGTGCTGGAAACATAGTAGACTTACTTCCTCAAGACAGAAAGCAAGAGCAGGCTAAAGTCTACAGTGAGGCGGTGCTTGCCTCAAGGTGGTCACCAGGTCACTCAGATATCCACCTGCTACAGAACTGGGATAGGCACTGCAGGGCTGGATTCTCGGAAAACTGCTAAGAAAAGCACATTCGACCCCCAGGGAATAATTTCTGAATTCCGGAAATACAACAGTCAAAAGAGCATCTGGACATGGAGAAAAATGGCAAAGTCCCTTCAAGAGCACACTTGAAAATGAGTTAAAGAGACCCCCTCCTGCTTTAATTTTAATGAAAATCATGTCGCCAAAATAGAGTTACTTTATGACCAAACAAATCGTGCTGTTTGGGGAGACTGAAAGTGTACTTGGCATTTTAGAAAAAATACAAATCATTCAAAATGATCCTAAAAAGGGAAACAAGCCTTATTAAAAATTTCAAGAAATGCAGAATGGTTAAACAACCATCTCTGAGTGGAAGAGTCACCATTTTAGGAAACTTTTTGTGTCTGTTAACAGACCCAAAAGAGCCCAATTGAACCAATTAAAATATTCATTCATATTTTAAATAATACAGATTCCAGAAGTAAAGCAGTTGAGGAGTATACTGTTTCCCAAATCAAGCAATAATACAGTTGAAATAACAAAGCAAACCATGAGACAATCCAGTTATTTCAGTTACTTAAACATCTGAGTCATTCTGGCCACACAGCAGTCTGAGTGATGTCATGGCACCTGGCATCCAGCTGCATTTGAAACCTGTGCCCAGATGAAGATCCCTCTACTGATTGACTCAAATGCTGGATCTGTTAAACCACACCCCCCCTTTTTTAAAGATTTTATTTATTTATTTGAGAGAGAGAAAGGACCAGTTAGGGCAGAGAGGGAGAGGGAGAAGCAGACTCCCTACTGAGCAGGAAGCCTGATGGAGGGCTCGATCCCAGGACGCTGGGATCATGACCTGAGCTGAAGGGAGATCCTTAACCCACTGAGCCACCCAGGTGCCCCTGGATCTGTACACTTTGACAAAGACAAGCCAATAATATGAAGCACCTGAATATAATTGACGGTAAGTGCTTTAGTTGAAAAAATTTTTTTTTGTTGTTGTTGACAAGTGCTGGTTGTAATTGAGTAAAAGGCTCTGAGTCAGCACAATGCCATTGCTATTCAAAAACACACAACTACAGGGCACCTGGGTGGCTCAGTTGGTTGAGCAGCTGCCTTCGGCTCAGGTCATGATCCCGGACTTTCCAGGATCGAGTCCCGCCTCGGGCTCCCAGCTCCTTGGGGAGTCTGCTTTTCTCTCTGACCTTCTCCTCCCTCGTGCTCTCTCTCACTCATTCTCTCTCAAATAAATAAATAAAATCTTTAAAAACAAAACACAAAAAGAAACCACACAACTATAAATAAAATCATCAACTAATAAATATTTGTCAGTCACCTATTAAAGCTCTCAAAGACCTTGCTTGTTCAGAGTCTAAGTCTTGTTTCATACAAATCACCTAAAATAATTTGAACAACAGCATAAGATAATGCTCAATAAATTGCTGCATCTAAGGGGTACAGCAACAATTCAGAGAAGGCTGACAATCGGTGACCTGATGGCTTCAAGGACCCCACAAACTGGGTGAAACCTGAGGCCAAAGCAGAATTCCCACCAGTGGAATAAGAAAGGTTTTAGAGTCAGGAAGGGAAGACGGAGGTACAAGTGAGTGTGCTGGGTAAGTAAGGAGATGCTGAAGAAAGAGAGAATCAGCCTGTAATAAAGTGCTCCCTTTGTGTAGAAGAGGTAGAGAGGTAAGCTTGAATGCCTTAAGAATTGTCCTTCTCCTCTTCTGGCTCATTCTGTTACAATGACCACGAAGTCACACTTCTGAGAACCAACTTGCCCTGTCTCTCAGAAAACCTCTGTCTTTGAATTGAAACTACCCCAGGACCAACAAAAATTCTTATGACTGGCCTTTGCTGGAGGAAAGGGAATGAACAAACATAATGGAAAATTTTTTCCAAACAGAAAGCTGTTTTTTGTTTTTTAAGATTTATTTATTTATTTGAGAGAGAGAACACACACACATACAATCAGGGGAGGGGAAGAGAGAGAGGCAGAGAGAAAACCCCAAGCAGACTTCCACACAGGGCTGGTTCCCACAACCCCAAGCCCATTATCTGAACTGAAACCAAGAGTCATTTGTCCAACCAACTCAGCCACCCGAGCGACCCTAGAAAGGCTTTTTATACTTAAATTTCTTATATGTGATGTGGTGTGGCCGTGTAGGAAAATGTTCTTATGCCTGAAAGATGCATGCTGGAGTATTTAAGGGTGATGGGTTATGATGGCTTCAATTTATTTTCAGATGGTTCAACAAAAAATGGATGTATATAATCAATACTATCAATAATTATTAACAATTGATGAATATTAGTAAGTGGTGAACCTAGGAAAAGAGTTCAACCTAAGGAAAAAAAAAGTTTATTGTACTATTATCTCAACTTTAATGTAGATTTGAAAATTCTCAAATTAAAAAGTTGAAGTGTAGGGGCGCCTGGGTGGCTCAGTGGGTTAAAGCCTCTGCCTTCAGTTCAGGTCATGATCCCAGGGTCCTGGGATTGAGCCCCACATCGGGCTCTCTGCTCAGCAGGGAGCCTGCTTCCTCCTCTCTCTGCCTGCCTCCCTGCCTACTTGTGATCTCTGTCTGTCAAATAAATAAATAAAATCTTAAAAAAAAAAAAAAGTTGAAGTGTAGTCCTTCTACCTTATGAAAGGAGAGGAAACACCGCAAGTGTGGGAAGTTATATGGAAAGGATAGATAGATAAAAGTAAATATATTTCTCTTACACTTCACACAATGAAAATATTTTATATCTTCCTTGAGTTATAGAAATTTTAAGAAGAAATGCAGAATACAGTCTACAAAGTAGCTGTCATTTTTGAGTTCTTACATACTGTATGCTGTGCACTTTAACATAATTACTCTTCTCAGTTGCCCTGCAAAATAGCTATTATTACCCCTCTTCTGCAGATGAAGACACAGAGGGTCAAAGAAGTTAAATAGCCCAAAATCACACAGCTCATTCTGGCAAAACCAGAATTCAAACCAAGTTTTCAGTGACTCGTAAGTCCTTGTTCATTCCACTTTGAGTCCCTGTCTCACAAGTTCTAAAAGCATGGCAAAGGCATTATTTGGCATTATTCGGCTTTTTAGGTTGCATATGCAAAAGATGAATGTCCCCTCCAAATTCATATGTTGAAATCCTAACTCTTAATGTGAAGATATTAGAAGAGGGAGCCTTTAGGAGCTGAACTGATGATGAGGGCAGAGCCTCAGAAAGGAGATTGATGTCATTTTTTTTTTAAAGATTTATTTATTTCTTTGTGAAAAAGAGAAAGAGCATGTTGTGGGTGGGGGGAAGAAGGATAGAAGGAGAGGGAGAGAGATAATCTCAAGCAGATGCCCCCACTGAGGTCTGATCCCTATGTGGGGCTTGAACTCAAGATCCTGAGATCTTGACTCTGAGATCATGATCTGTGCTGAAATCAAGAGTCGGACACTTAACTGACTGAGCCACCGAGGCGCCCCTTAATTATCCTTATCCAAGAGGCTTCAGAGAGCTTCCTTGTTCCCTTCCATCCTGTGAGAACACTGTGAGAATTGGAACCGGGAAGTGAGTCCTCAGCACACATGGTATCTGCCACGCCTTGATCTTGGATTTCCCAGCCTCTGGAACTGTGAGAAATACATTTCTGTGGCTTAAAAGCACTCCACAGTCTGTGGTATTTCTGTTACAGCACATCAAACAGACTGACACCCTGTTTAACTAATGACTATTCTTTCAGCAAAGTTTGAAGTAGACAGTGCCTAGAAGAAGTAAGATTCTTCTGAAGACCTATGTCAGTGAGGGTTATGAGGTGGTTGCAAGAAGACATATAGAAGAGAAAACTTTAATAAGAGTTACCATGAAGAGAGAGCTATTGAGTTTGCTTTAAAATAATTCTACCATACCTAAAGCTCACAGCAGACTTACAGGATGTATGGTATATAATTTGCTTTCGACAACTGAAGCAGTAAGTACACTTGGTCTAAAAATAATTATACAGCATGACAGTTGAATGCAGCGAAATAATACTTGGCATGGAAAAGAAGACAAAAGAAAATCAACGATGCAGAGACGGTCTGAGTAACTAGAAGTCAATACAATAGGAAAAAAATATATCACTGCTGGATAATCTATGTAAGTATTAAATAAAGACTGGTGTAGGGGCACCTGGCTGGCCCAGTCAGTGGAACGTGAGACTCTTGATCTCAGAGTTGTGGGGTTGAGCCCCATGTTGGGTGTAGAGATTACTCAAAAAAACAGAAACAAAAACAAAAAAACTTTATTAAAAAAAAAAAAAGACTGGTATCTAGAAGTAATTGAAAAAACAACTAGAAAGCTGACTCAACTGGCTGGATAGGCAGACCCCACCTACAAACGTTTGGGGCACACTGGCTCAGCTTTAGGTGCAAGCATACACTTTCCTATCCTTCTTGACCCTTACACAGCAGAACACAGGAGACCTTGCTGCTCCTTGGAGCTGCCTGTCTTGCAGATCCTGCAACTTCCAGCTTGCCTCATGACTCCAAAACTGACTGAGGATGTTTTACTACAGATAGAAGAATTCCTTCATCCAGCTGACTTTTATGAGCATCTACTATGTTTTAACTAGTGATAGTATCCAGACTTGCTACATAAATTGTGGGGCCCAATGCAAAGTGAAAATGTGGAAAGGAGGGAGAGCCTTTCGTTCAATAATCATTAAGAATGTCAAAATGACAACAATGGAGCAATAAACCAAGCAGCGTGACCTTCCAAGTGCCAGGCTCTGTGTGACTGCACAGGGAGTATGCCCATGAAGCAGGCCCTCTGTAGGTTCTCTCCTCGAAGATCACACAGCTTGCTGGTCACAAGTTTGCATGGTCTCATAAACTTCTAGTCCCAGGGTCCCTCATACACTACACCCAGATCCACAGCCATGATCCCTGGCCTGGATTTGTGGTAACCCTTAGATTCTACTCCCTGAAATTTCTGATTCCTCTGCTTCTCTCTCTCAACATTGCCACCACCCAATTCCAACCACCATCCTCTTTTCCTGGAGGACTCCAACAGCTTCTCTTTAGTCTCCCCCCCTCCAATCCATTATCTCTACTGCTGGCCAGAAGAATCTGTAAAGAGCTCATTTGATCAGATCACTTCCCCTGCTTAAATTCATTCTGCAAGGGCTCACCACCACTCTTAGGATCAAGTCCAAACACTAACATCACTTTCAAGGTGTGACCTACCCCAGACCTACCCCAGATGACTTACAGGAATATTTCTTGCCCCACTCACCTCTCCCTCCTCCATCTACCAGCCTTACTGTTCATTCACCTTGCATGTCACCTGGCAATTTCTTTCTTCTATTTTCTGTTTAGACAGTATTTCCTCTAGAAACCCCAACCTTTTTTTTTTTAAAGCCTATTTTGACCCACTCTTCTAGCCCAGTCTTTTTTTTTTTTTTAAGATTTTATTTATTTATTCATGACAGACAGAGAAAGAGAGAGAGAGGCAGAGACAGAGGGAGAAGCAGTCTCCTCCCTGAGCAGGGATCCCGACGTGGGACTCCATTCTAGGGCTCTGGGATCATGTCCTGAGTCGAAAGCAGACGCTTCACCATCTGAGCCACCCAGGTGCCCTCTTCCAGCCCAGTCTTTATCAGGTAACCCAATTTTGTATTCCAATGGTCCTTATTACAAAGGTTTCCCTTGCCTGTTTGTTTATCTGCATCACCAGTTTACAGTAAGACCCACAAGGTCTTTCTTCATCATCATGGACTTTGAATATATAGTTCAACTTCTGATAAATAAGAGGACCTTGAATATTTGTCCACTAAATGAAGATCCATACATCAAAAATCTTCATATAATGTGCAGCTGCATTTCTTAAGTCTTTGTGAAAATGTCATTCACTAGTAAGAAAAAAAGAGAGAGAGAGAAATAGTAACTTTTCTGAGCTCATATGTCCCCCAAACAATTCCACCCATGAACCATTGAACCATTTGACCTCCCTGGGTTTCACCTACAGATCTTCTTGGCTTGTCTACCACGTAGGCTGAACTCAGACAGCGTCCATCAGATTAGCAGTTCATGCATATGTTTCTTAACCCAATGATTTGAGTATTTATCTGATGACTGATCACATGCATTCAAACATTTCTTCTTCCTCAGTTCATCATCAGTTTTTCAAAGAAACTGGTAGGGTGCTTAAAATTTTTCTTTGGAAAAATCACTCAAAAATAAAGTTTCTTCTTTCATTTATTTAATAAATATTGACTAAACATAGACCATTTGTCCCACTCTATGCTGGAAAAAAAGATAAAATAATGAAAAGACAGACACTCTTTTTGCCAGGAGATAAAAATTTTAAATAAGGGTTACTAAAAAAAAAAAAACTAAGCGAACATTATTACCATAGTTTTCAACAGCCGAAGCTCCAGTTTTCACATAGGTGAACGATTGGCTTAGGAGGTGATTTTCAGGATGGATTTATAAATATCACAACACTGAAACAACATAGTTATCAGGAGAGAAAACATAGCAACTGAAATTGAAGGCATGGTAGATGGAATATCTTCACTGAAGATGATGAAAGAAATCATATAGACTTGTAATTGACAACTGCTATATCCATAGTGATTGTGAAATATCTGGATAAAGAGATTTTAATGTTTATTTTCCAGCACTTTTTTATATTCCCTCATTTAATCCTCACAGCCACCATAAGGCATGTAGAACAAACATACCCATCATACCCATTGCAGAGTTTAGGAAATTAAGGTACACAGAAACCAACTGACTTGCTTTTCTTCATTTTATAAATTAGTGACAGAATCAGAATTGGAATCCACATCTCTAGTCCCTTACTCTGGACTTTATGCCAACATAGCAACAAAAATGATTAGGTGATGCAGAGAGAGGGGAACTCTCCTGCACTGTTGGGGGAATGCAGGCCAGTGCAGCCACTCTGGAAAATAGCCTGGAGGTTCCTCAAAGAGTTGAAAATCGAGCTACCCTACTACCCAGCAATTGCACTACTGGGTATTTACCCTAAAGATACAAATATAGTGATCCAAAGGGGCACATGCACCAAATGTTTATAGCAGCAATGTCCACAATAGCCAAACTATGGAAAGAACCTAGATGTCCATCAACAGATGAATGGATAAAGAACATGTGGTATGTATGTGTGTGTGTGTGTGTATATATATATATATATATATATATATATATATATATATAATGGAATACTATGCAGCCATCAAAAGAAATGAAATCTGGCCATTTGCAATGATGTGGATGGAACTAGAGGGTATTATGCTGAGCGAAAGAAGTCAATCAGTGAAAGTCAATTATCATATAATCTCCCTGATATGAGAAATTTGAGAGGCAGAGTGGGGGCTTGAGGGGTAGGGAAGGAAAAAAATGAAACAAGATGGTATTCGGAGGGAGACAAACCAAAGGGACTCTTTTTTTTTTTTTAAGGTTGTTTATTTATTTGAGAGAGAGCCAATACAAGCAGGGGGAGATGCAGAGGCAGAGGGAGAGGGAGAAGCAGGCTCCCCACTGAGGAGGGAGCCTGATGTGGGGCTTGATCCCAGGACCCTGAGATCATGACCTGAGCCAAAGGCAGATGCTTAACAATCTGAGCCACCCAGGTGCCCCCCAAAGGGACTCTTAATCTCACAAAACAAACTGAGGGTTGCCAGGGGAGTTGAGGAATAGGGAGAGGGTGGTTGGGTTATGGACATTGGGGAGGGTATGTACTATGGTGAGTGCTGTGAAGTGTGTAAACCTGACGATTCACAGACCTGGACCCTTGGGGCAAATACTACTTTTTATGTTAATAAAAATAATTAATTAAAAAATGATTAGGTGAGCTGCACAGGGTCTGGTTTAAGAATACAGCACAGTGCTCTTAGACGCCATGATCCTGGCTCATGTCTTTTACAAAGCTGTAGAAAACACAGCTGGGCAAACGTACCTAGAGTGTTTTAGCCACAATAAGTGATCTCTCCCAATCCTTTGTTTGGTTTTATTATCGATTCTAATTACTGCATTAGAGGATATCCTTTTATTCTGGAAACCATTTTATAAATTTTTATTGAAGTACTTAAATGACAGAACCTCTCTGATCTCCCTGGGATTATTTATGATTCCCAGCTTTATGCATGAATCTTTCACTACAATTGCTTTTCTAGATTTCTGTGTCACCAGAGAAGTTTAAAGACCTCTCTGTTCACTGATGTAGTTACAGAAAATAGCCAAATATAAACAATACAGTGGATTATTTTGCTTCTTTCAGAAGCAGAACATGCAGCCAGCATGGCCACCACTCCTTCCTTCTGGAGACAACTTCCTTCCTTTCTGAGGAGACAACTGCTGTATGCCAGACAGTGTCAGGACTTGCGAGAAACATCCAAATAAATTCACTGTTGGTCCCAGAAGGGTTCCCAGATGGGTAAGGAAGCTTGACATGAAGCACCTGTGACATGGATTCCTCCTTCAACATACATTTCTCTGGCCCTATATGTACTTCCTCATTGCTAAATGCTGAGGATAAAAAAATGATTGAGACACTGTCCCTACACTCCAGTAGGAAAAAAATCTAGAAGCTTTACAATTAGAATTTACAAGTATCTCTGCTTTTGTGACATCATCTTCTTTAGTCCTTATAATCACTGCGAGGTATTATCATCCCATTTCATGGCTGAGAAATCTGAGGTTCAGAGAAGATAAGTCACTTTCCTGAGATCACAAAAGGCAACACTCAAACACACATCTTTAGGGCCCAGACAGAGTCTCCCCATAATTGTATTAAAGAGGTTTATTCTAATAATTATGCTTCCATGATATTTTATGTAAGCAAATCCTTTCAGATGAAAACAGAGTGTTGATTATTTAGAAGACTTATCTTGTACTAGAAAGAAAATGAAAAGCAGAGAAACATTCAGCACTCAGGTATGCAAAATGGAGGGAGGATGGGATGTGAGTCAAAGCACAAAGGTAGCCAAAACCTGTTTCTTTAGAGAAAAGGTGAGGGGAACACATTGTTAAAATACTTTTCCCTTAATTTACTATCATGTCTTCTGTAGGACTCAATGGGAAACAGTAAATTAAAAGAACCAGGCTGAATTTTGATCATTAAATGCTCTCCTGTTAATGTTTCTCTAACAAGAGACCTTTCCTATAAAGACCTCAATAAGTAGCCTGGCAGGTAGCTCTAGAAATACGAGGGAGAAACAAGCAAACTTGTTTCTCAAGAATCAAGAGCATTTCTTACTTATCAATATCCATTTCCTCTTTCTATATTCAGCCACTGGTATTTATAACAGTTTTAAAAAATGAATGACTAATGAAAAAGCAGTAAGACATTTTCTAATGCTACTTTAGGCACATACATGTCCAGTCCACTTACGGGTTTACTATCAGTTTTCTTTTGCTTTTTCAATACACACCCTGCTGAGCAGTAAATAAGTTAAGACAAGCCCCTCAATTAGATTGAAGCAAACTAAATTTATTCCCAAGAAAGGAGTTAAATACTATTAAGTAAAATCAGTAGCAGTGAATTTCACATTATCTATGTAATGCTAGTCTACGTAATTATTTTCATTTGTCCAAAGTACTCAACATTTTCAAACAAGGTATGCTCAATACGCTTTGATTAAATATTCATGGTTTAAAAATCATGGTCATTCCTGAGCAGAGAGGAAATCAGAGTACACCAAACTGCTTATTTTCTCCAAAATAGTTTAGACAAATGGGGGTCACTCGTCCCATCAGGAAGTGGGCACTGGCTCTCTAAGGAGAGAAAAGCTATATACTAGATTACTGTCTGCCCTAGATCTTCATATTTGCCATTCTTCCACCCCAAATTAGAGCCAAGAATTGAGTCTGAGTCTGAGACATCAGCAGCACCCAATCAGAACCAATCTTCTGGGTAGTAGTCCATAAATACAAATTCTAAACTCACTGTCACATTTCTCTTAAATACCAGTGAAGCTTCATCTCATTTTCTGTTCTCTACCTTTACAACAAGCCTGGATCAGAAGAGGTAACTGGAGACTCTGGAAATGAAAGTCTTGCTCACCTTAACCATTATGTCATTCTATACCTCCAACCTGCTCTGCAGAGCTAACACATTTCAATAAAAATATTCATCTGCACATTAAAATAATTTCATTCAATATACTTTACATAAACGCAAATAACCTTGATCATTTTTAACATTACCTAACAGATCTACTTAGGATATTATCATCTTATTCAATGGTTACAAATATTACATCATCTCAGACTAAGGACAGATCTTCACATTTATTCAATATTTGATCAACAAACATTTGAGTGACTACTATGTGCCAGGCTTACCTTGAATTTGACTTCGAGGTTTCGGTTGTGAGTCACTGTCTATCACTCCCAAGGAGCTCATAACTTAGTGAAGAAGACATTTGCAAAGACACAGCTCTGATTAAAGGTGGTGGGTACCCCTGAGCCATATCCGAAGTATGCTACTCAGAAAAGGTGCACAGACAGATCAGAAAGTGTTTCCTAGAGGACCTAAGATTTTAAAGATGGAGAGGAGTTCATGAGGAAAAGACAAGGATAACCATGTAGAGATCACAACAGGACCAAAGGTGTGGATGTGAAAAAGAGGATGGTATGTTTAGGGACCCCCATCTTCCACTCTCCCATGTTTTAGCATCTATTATCTAAAACAACAATAAACATGGCTGTGGCTACATGAGGCAAGTATTTCCAACTGCACTGTGTTCTTTGGCTCAAAACACCGGTCCCCATCTGTTTTATTTGTCTAGAGTACACAAAGGACATGAAAGATAAGGTGGGAACTTGTCCGGGTGAGCCCATTAACTACCCAAACAAGGCCTTTGTCCAGAAACCTCCCTTCAGTATGGTAGAAAAAGGGGTTTGAAACAAAGATTTAATAAAGAAAAGAAAGGAGGAAAATAAAGAAAAAAAGAAATTGTCAGCAGAGATCCACCATCAACTCCAGTGAAACAATTACTTTTATCTCAATATATTTGGGTCTTTCCTCTGTTGTTGATCACAACTCTCAAACACAACTGTCTCCAAAATAATAATATATGCTTTATTTATTACTGAGAATAATAATATGAAATAGGCTGTAAACCAACAAAATGAGTAAATCTTTTTGATCCACTTCTTTTCTTTCTCCTCACTGATCATACACACGAAGAAAGCGGTTCATATTGGTTTGCCATTGTTAAAGGAAATAATAACATTAACCTAAAATGTCTAATGAAAACTGCATATATCAAAGTACCAGAAAATCAGACTATCATTAATTTAGACCCAGCAGTTACATGAGAAAAATTGAAATGAATACAGTGAGTGATTCTTTTTCTACTTTATTTTCTTCTCTCAGACATGGTGTAGAATAGCATGACATTTGGAAATTAAATCTTAGTTCTGCCACCGTGTAAGTCTATAAGCTTGAGCAAGTCACTTCACCTCTCTAAACAGATTTCGTCATCTGTAAATAGGCTTAATAATAATATTCAACACACAGTTAAATCAGACAAGGCTGTGGCTCACTGATGATTCTTGTCTCTGAACTGACATTAATTTCTTTAAATTCTTTGTCAGGAACATGCTGGCAATTAATATAAATATATCTATAGGGGTGCTAAAGGAATTCAAAATCTGGGCACTTACCTCGGAGAGGAAGGCAAAAGTTAGACAGATAGTGAAGGGTAGATATAGATATGAAAACAACCTGTAAAAAGAACTGAATGCCTTCCAGTCTGGCCAATTTGAAAAAATTCAGGGCATTCCTTCATCCATCCATCCATCCATTCATTCATTAACTCAACATTCATTACATGATAAAGAATTACTCAACATTCAATTTACTCAACAGATACATATTAAGACATAGTATGTATAAGGCATATAATATCCAGGAGATAGAACATGTTCTCAAGGGGCTTCCTGGCTAGTAGGGAAGCTGGGCAATTAAATAAATGGGAAAAAATAATGTAATCCATGCTATGGCCATGACATGCATATGGTGAACGGAAGCACAGAGGGGAAAAAGGAAACTTAATCCTGGCTGGCTCACTAGGATATTTCCCCAGAGCTGACTTTGAAGGAAGTCTAGGGGTGAATCAGATGAATCAGAGAAGGAGAATGAGAAGAGGCTAAGGAGTGAGAGACATATGTGGGAAGGTAGAGAAAGCAAGGAACTTTCAAGAAAACCCAAGTATGATTTGTAGCGGGGTAGTGGTAAGAGTTAACTATGAAGAGATAGTGGAGAGCTGGACCAGGAAGCACTCCACCCACCACACTATGGAGGCGGACCTGGCCATGAACTTGGCAGGGAGCCACTGAAGGATTTAAACTGAGCTCAGTCAAGATTAGATTTGCATTTTGAGAACTTTATTTAGCTGTGAGTGGATCAGGGAAATTGTGATCCGGTCAATATATGATGAATTCCTGAGCATAGATGGAGGTAATGCCTTTTAGAAAATTTTAAAAGGTTGAATCAATAGCACTTTGCGAATAGTTGTTTCATGGAATTTAATAATAGAGAGAGGCGGGTCTAAGATGACTCTAAGCTTCTGGCTAAGGCAATTAGGAAAACATTTAGAAAAGCCTTAAATTTATTAAATGTTTTCTGTATACGAGGCATTGTGCTAGTTGTAGGTCTCCACGACCTTATTTAATCCTCATAATAACACTGTGATATAGGTATTATTACCTCAACTTCAGATGAAAAATAGAGTCGGAGATTTAATTTCCACAAGAGCACCCAAAGTGGGAAAGAAATTTTAGAGCCAAGTATGTCCATTTGCCTTACTCATCACACAATATTGTACTATCCATACCACCATGGGTGGATGGGTCCTGACGCCAAGACAGCAAATTTTGAATGAAGACCGGGTTTGAGAGGCAACCCACCCAACATGGAAGGATTGAAGAAAGACAAATATCCATGAAGTGAAGAAGTAAGCAAACACTGAACGTTAACATAGGAGCCCAGGGATTGAGTGAGTGATCAATAACGTTGACAACTTGTGGACAGGCAAGATATTGATTGACAGTGTTTGTTGGATCTGGTGACAAGAATGTTGGAGGCTTGCAACCTTGAAAATAAGAATTTGGGAGAAGTAACAGGGACAAAACCATATGCGACGGTTGGAAAATGATTATGTAGAAAAAAACTAAATCCAACTTGAAAATTTACTGCTGAGGGCATGAAAAACAATGAATTATTTCCAGGGGGTGAACCTCGTCAAGGAAGTCCAACCTCGTTAGGTTGGACTCTTCCAGGAAGCATAGATTTATGGTGTCTTAACCCCTCATAAGGTGTTGATATTAATCTTAAAGGTAATGTGGAAAGGTTGCTGGTTCTATACAACTGAGGAACTCCAAGCATGTCAGACCTAATAAATTTATCCCAAGAATCTATCACCAAATATCAGCCCAAAATTCTTCCTCCTCAAATCTTACATGCTTTATAGTCCATGGAATCCCAGGGAAGAAATGTGTGATCAAGTTCACACGTGTGTAGACAATCAAAAAGACATGCTGGATATAGAAAAAAAGAAAGTGTATGTAACTGCATGTGTCTGTATATCTATATTTATGTTCATAAACACCTACTTCTTCCCTTAGTTCATAGGTGACAATCCTACAAAGAACTATTACTTTAAAACTTCAAACCTCCTGTGCTATTTGGATCTCTAAAGCTTTGAGTATCCTAAACTCTGCCCAGTTTAACACCAGGCACACACAAAGAAAATGAGAAAGTTGTGTGACAAATAGTATTGCTTTTGTTTCTTTTATAAATGTCTATGAAGGGACTGCTTTATAACCAAACACTAAAAGCTTTACCTTTAAAAAAAAAAAAAAGATTTTATTTATTTATTTGGCACAGAGAGAGATATCACAAGTAGGCAGAGAGGCAAAGAGAGGGGGGGAAGCAGGCTCCCTGCTGAGCAGAGAGCCCGACGCACACAGGACTTGATCCCAGGACCCTGAGATCATGACCCAAGCCAAAGGCAGAGGTTTACCCACTGAGCCACCTAGGCACCCCAAGCCTTACCTTTTAACCATGAAAATTTCAAATAGGTTTACAGACAAGGATAACCATCTTATCTACTAAGGCCTCCTTAAATTATGAGGATATAAAATATTTAAATATTTCCAAACATCTTGTTCAGAAATTGAGCTCTAGAAATTGTGAAAGTTTTGTCTTAAGAAACTGTTGGTAATATATCTTGAAATATCTCTAATTTTAATTATTTCTATTTGGTTGCCTGAGATTAGTGGTTTTAATCTCAATTTTAACAATTATAACAGTACTTTAAACTATATTTGCTTAGATTTTACTTTAAGAACATAGAATAACACTAAGTTCTACAGCTTGTTTTATAAGAAATGAATTGTGTAACGAACAGCCATAAAGCTAGCAAAAAAAATTTTAAATTGGTAATATTTGATGTAAAAGGACAAACCCTAATTATAGTTAGGAAAAACAATTCCATGTGTGTGACTTTTCTGATGTTAAATTGTTAAATAGATGCATACTGTGAACTCTACCATATATATAGTGTGTGTTTATAAATATGTATGAGTGTCTATGTGTCTAGTGTGTGTGTGTATATATATATACACATGCATATATACACACACATATATGTAATGTGTATGTACATATTACATATATTTACACCAAACTCACACATACACACAGAGTCAGAAACAATGACAGAATAATCAATTCCACATAATGTTTCCAGAATATAAATTTTCTGATGAATTTATGAAGGACATTTTTAGATGATAGGTAGGATTCATACAAAGATAATGAATCAGAAAGATATTAAATTAAGGTTTTCCTAGTTTAAGTCTTTATTCTAATTTTAATACTAAATCATGTTCCTTTTTGTCCCTAAAGATATTGAGCTAGTTGTTTCGTGGGGGTTTTTTGTTTTGTTTGTTTTTATAATTCGTTACTTCAACCAGGGCTAGTTTCTTACCTTTTCTTGAACAGCTCAAAAATATAACTGAACGCTTTTCCACAGGGTTCTTGGCATACCCTATGTCCTAGTCCATTTGGACTGCTATCACCAAAATACCAGATTGGGTGACTTAAACAACAGACATTTATTTCTTACAGTTTCTTCAGGCTAGGACGTCCAAGGTCAAGGCACCAGAAGATCTGATGTCTGGTGAGAACCTGGTCCGACTTGCAGACGGCTGTCTTCACATATACATCCTTCTGTGACAGAGAGCAGAGAGAGGAAGCAAACTCTCTTCTTACACAGGGCTCTAATTCCATTCAGGAGGGCTCTGCTCTCATGACCTAATCACTTCTCAAAGCCCCCCACCCCCCTACACCATTCTATTGGAAGTTAGGATTTCAACATATTAATTTAGAGGAATACAAACATTTCGTTTATAACACCCTACGCTAATTCTACTTTATTTTAAACAACTTTAAAAACTGGCCTAAAGCCCCTAAGGGCCCAGCATCATATAGATTTGCCAGACTTGCTTAGTGAATCTCATCCAATGCTGTCACCTCAGAAAGCTTGCCAGGAAAGCTGAAAAGATATCATTCTTCACTTGGTCACCTTTGTGTCCTCTTGTGCCTGTTGGTTCCTCCAAGGAGAGATGATTCTGAGACCTTGGCAGAGGCTGCAAGCATTCTTCTACAGGAGGTTATGTTGTACTGTGTGGAGTCACTAACTCTGCTGTTGCCTGAGTCAACACAGGTGATAGCCTCGTTGGACCCTGTGCTGACACCCCCTTAGTTCCTCATGAGCGTGAGAGCCCCAGGAGAGACTGAGATTCAGGACACTTACAAGTTAAATGGCGCGCTGCCTAGCTCTCTTTGCCATAGCATCCCCGCTCCATGTCTGGACAGCTCCTTTATACTCACTACTCCAGGGCAATGGGGATGGGACAGAGAACCCCCTCTCCTCCCCCGCCACTCCATACTACATTCCCAGGGGATGATTGCAGCAATAGCCCCAAGGCAGTAACCAGGGTTCCATGGGGAGGGCTTTCTTAGTCTCATAAACACAATTAAAAAACAAGTCTTAACTCTGTATCCATTCTAATTTTAGAGAATTTTCTATTAATTTGTCTTATTTTGTTTTTGAAAAAGAATGGAGAAGGTGATTTTAATATTTATAAATATTGGTCCCCAGAAACCTAATGGGGATTTTAAAGATAGCTGTTCAGTTGATTTAATGATGCCCATGAGGAAGGGACCAGAAGTGACCTGATGCTAGAGAAGGAGTGTCTTCAAATTTCTGTTTCTAACTTGTCACTTTCCAAGCATCTAGGAGACGTGGCAGTTATAGCCATAACAATATAGAAAGAAGAAAAAAGTTCATTTGGGTCGCAGACTAATCAGCTCAGTTTCCAAGTGAGACAGTGTATTACCACCATGTTTTTCAAATATTCATTGGTTTTCTGCACCTGAGGAGTGGTTTTTCTTTTCTGGTTTTCCAACAAGCCCAAAATGAGTAGCATGGGCTTTTGTATTTTCCTATTTAGCCCACTTGGCACACTTTTTAAAGTACAAGTCTTGTCCAGGGCCTGACAATCTACCTTTGACTTCTCATTGGTATTAATAGCCACATTGCAAGAGGTTCGGTTTCCCTTACCCTTTTAATAAGTTTATTTCCAACTTCACCTTTACTTCGTCATTTTACCCACCTCTGGCTATCTGTGCTACTAGACCACACCCTAACCTAGCTGTAGAACGTTATCTGTGAGATATACTGCCATTCACAGATTCATAATCTAATTACCCCAGTTTGCATATTATGATTACTCAGAGTCTGGTAAGAAGTATCTAGAACACATTAGCAAAATACCAAAAGACAAGCTCCCTTCCCTGAGGAGCTTAAGATTTAGGTACATAGGTCAGACAAGAACAGGAGTGGCTAACAAGCAAAGCAGAGTTGCAGAAGACTTAACAGATTAATATTAGAATGCTATAAAAAAGAGACTACTGGACATGTAAATTACAGCTACCTTTTCTATGAGTGATGTAAAAACACAGCATGAAGGTTATATAAAAAATACTCCTCAAAGCCAACACAAGGACAAGAGCTTAGAAAAGAAACCGATCAAGATGAATTCAGATTCCACAGAGTCTGTGAACAAATCACTGAACTCAGTTTAGAAAAAAAGTCAAAGAAACATGTCATGGAGAACAGGAACAGGGTTTTTTTGGGTAGGGGAAAAATTTGGCATGCTTAACGTGGACTGTTAGGTCGATTTCAATGTAAAAGTTTAGAAGTTGAGGGGTGCCTGGGTGGCTCAGTGGGTTAAGCCTCTGCCTTCAGCTTGGGTCATGATAGCAGGGTCCTGGGATCGAGTCCCACATTGGGTTCCCAGCTCAGCAGGGAGGCTGCTTCCCCCCACTCTCTGCCTGCCTCTCTGCCTACTTGTGATCTCTCTCTCTCTGTCAAATAAATAAATAAAATCTTAAAAAAAAAAGTTTGGAAGTTGAAAATTGACAGCTCAAATCGATTTAAAACTGCTTTTATCTCATTGTAGCATAATATAATTTTAGATAACTTTTAACTGTCCAGATTTCATAAAATTGTGGCATGTATCTACCATGGTAAATAAACAAGGAAACATTAATGAAATAAGAATCACCATAAAATTTTGTGATTATATTCTATCAATGGTACAGAATTCCTTGGCAATTAAAAGACATTTCCTCATTAGGATTCTTCTTAAAAACTATTTTAGAATTGTCTTACATTAGATAGAACATATTTTACTTTAGATATTCAGCTGTTTTTTCTCTTTTCATTTTATAGATGAGACTTGCAGGCTTTGGCACTTGGTTTCTTTCTTTTTAGTTTCAATTATCCCACAAGAACACCCAGCAATTTACTGCTAAAATCCGGGTTAGCAAGTGAAAGCTGGTGTCGGGCTCCATGATGACGCTCTCCTGAAGAGTTGCTTAGGTCTGTGTGTTCAAGGTGGGGCTGAAGGGGTGTGTGTCAGGTGGGATTCTGATCCTCCCCTGGGCTGGGAAAATGACTCATTAGTCGTCTGCCTCTCCCCCAGCACAGAGTCTGAATTGAGCTTTTATTGGATTTGTCACAAGGAAAGTTTTCTCTCAGTTTGCCTTTGGCAATGAGGGCTGCTGCACTCCTGGCTGCTCTGTCTATGATTTCCCAAAGGAGAAAGTCACCTTTTTCTAGCCTCTTCTCTGTGAAGTGAGGAATGAGTCTCCTCTGGATGCCACAGAGAGCTGCTGAGGACAGAGTGGCTGTCCTCTTGGTGCCTCAGTAACCAGAGGCTCAGACTGTTACACCTACTGGGGAGCTGAACACTTGTCTAGTATCGAAGATCATCGGACATAAAGGAGATCTGAAAGATGGCTATTGGGGGGCTGAACAATTTGCCCTCACCCCTCCTCTTCCAATATTCATATGTTAAAGTCCTAACCCCCTGTACCTTGGGATGTGACCCTATATGGAGATAAGGTCTTTACAGGGGTAACTGAGTCAGAGTGAGGCCACTGAAGTGAGCCCTAACCCAGTATGACTGGTGTCCTTATAAAGATGGTAAGTTTGAGCACAGAGACATGCATAGAGGGCAGAGGATACGAAGACACACAGGGAGAAGACCGCTATCTACAAGCCACAAAGAGAGAGGTCTGGAATGCACCCTTCTTCCCTTGCAGCCCTCAGAGCAAACCAACCCTGCTGATACCTTGATTTCAGACTGCCAGCTTCCAAAACTGTGAGAAAATAAATTTCCGTTGTTTAAGGGCCCTGGGCTATGGTACATTGTTACAGCAGCCTTAGCAAACCAATTCAACCACTACACAAAAGATCGCCTAATAGAACTCTCTTGATTCTAGCTGAAGAAGTGGAGGCCATCTGTCGGCATCCCTGATGCCCAATTCAGTGTGCCTTCACCAGCCAGGGTGAGCAACTACTCCGCTATCAGGAGGCCATTGACGGTCACTTCCAATGGAACAGCAGAAGTCATACTGAGGGACCCACATTCACTCAACAACTCTGCACCATGATGGGGGTTGAATGTGGCAGACCCAAGGCTCATCTGCCAGATGGATCCTCTGGGCTCTCAGCACTTCATTCACCAACACGTGGTGAGGCCCCAGGAGTCAAGGCCCTTTAGTAGGAGTCCCAGTATGACAGGACTATGGGGAAGGCTTTAAAAATTAGTGCATACATGGTTGATTTTCACACTCCTATTTCAGATACCTCAGCTCTAGAGCTAAGGACCAAGCTTCGATTAGCATAATGAGGCAATCTTGTTTCATCCTTCCCAACTCCTTGTGGGAAGCTGTAGAGACATCAGCTTGTTCCAAGGCTCTTGAAAAACAATGGCCCAAGAGGAAGAGCTGCTCCCTGGTGTTCAAATCTCCCTACGAATATGTGTCTGTAAGTTGGACAGCTAAGAGATCTGTAAGAAGTCAAGCACCAAACACAATCCCAAGGCAAAAAGAATAGCACCTTTGTGTGTCTGCTGCCTTGCCATGCACTGTATGTAGTAGTTAGGAAGAAATGTCTTAGGAGTGACATATTTTCATTGGGAAGCAAGAGAAGTTTTCATGTGACTACCATCTACCTCTTTCTAGAAAAGAAATCTTCAGCTGGGATTCGAATTCAAGCTGTACACAAATTCAGGGTTTGAATTCAGGGAGCTCATGAAATCAGATAAGGAAAAAAGTTACATCTTTATTTTCCCTAACTTCTAACTAACATTTAGCATTTCCTTCTACTTTGCATGGAAATAAACCAGTCATATTAGCAATACCAATAATAGAAACAGAAATCATTAATAGATTCCTAGACATATCTATTGTTAAAGACATCAAAATTTCATTTATGCTTATCACTGCTTTGAAAGTTTGATAATTATTACAACTACCACTAAGTATTTTTCTTTTGTGTATCCATTTTAAAAAGCAGATATGACATTTTTTCTTTGACGACTGCATTTCAATATAATTTATTTTCTTTCAATATAATTTATTTTATTTTCAATATAATTTATTACCTATTTCATAGGTAATCCTACGTGGGCTTTTTTTAATTTAAATTCAATTAGTTAACATATATCATTGGCTTCTGATGTAGTGTTCAGTGATTCATTAGTTGCATATAACACCCAGTGCTCATCACATCACCTGCTTTCCTTAACGTCCATCACCCAGCTACCCCATACCCCCATCCACCTCCCTTCCAGCAATTATCAGCTTGTTTCCCAGAATCAAGAGTCTGTCATGGTTTGTCTCCCTCCCTGATTTCTTCCCATTCAGTTTTCCCTCCCTTCCCCTGTGATCCTCTGGGTTATTTCTTATATTCCACACATGAGTGAAACCATATGATAATTGTCTTTCTCTGATTGACTTATTTCACTTAACATAATACCCTCCAGTTCCATCCATGTCAATGTAAATGGTAGGTATTTATTCATTTATAAGCATTATTCTAATAAAGGCTCCATAGGCTCACCAGACTCCCAGTGGGGTGCATAGAACACAAAATAGGAGTCCCACTGTGCCAGCCCTGACAGTCAGTGGGGAAAATCCTGGCTGCTGGGAACTGTGGTTTGTTCCAGCGCAACATTTACAATCAGAAAAGAAGAGAAAGACTACAATCCCGTACTGAATGATAAAAAGCTGATTTTTAAAACACAGATGATTAGTCTATTCTCGGAGTTAATTTCAGGTGGTCTTAGGTGCTTTGTTTATTTGTTTATTTGTTTGTTTGTTCATTTGTTTCTTTAAAGAAATTTTGAAGCAGGCGGTCTGAAGCCCATATTTTGAAAAACACTGATGTTTATGTTCTGCTAGCTTAACCATGTGAGGTTAACACTTACTATCTATCATGCACTGATTCTTTCTTTTCCATCCCTGGCTTCTAAATCCATAATTAAATAACATAACCCCACCTCCCTACCCGCACTCTCCTCCCTCCCTGACACACATCATTTTTCTACTTTACTTTTGACAACAAAAATCATTTTTAAAGTATTTTTACAAGTAACACAGTTTAGCATTTATGCTTCAGCACTTTTTAAAGGTAGAAGCAAACGATGTCTAAAAAAAGGGCAATTTAGAAAACTGTATACAGGCTTGGGGAACTAAAAAGAATTTGTGTGTTCCTTGAGCATCACGTACTTTGCTGATATGAAGGATGAAGGAAACAAAAGCTGTATTTGCAGGCTTGTTCAGCTCCTGGAAAGTTTGCTTTGGCAAATACATCTACCTTTCTTGAGTTACATGATTCATCCTGTGTCCACATTGACAGCAGACCGCCATTTTGTCAAGAAGTTGATACAGTTTACAAAGCAACAATTGACATCTCTTCTAGAGAGGCGCACACAGCCCTTAAGTGAAGCCGGCTGCGGTTAGCTTCCCTGTAAACTCTGCTTCAAGGGTTCCAAGTAAACAGACTCATTACAATGGTGACTGGAGGGCCAGTGTGTTTGCTCTGGGGTGTGGAGCAAGCATTGTTTTCTCAGACCTACTAAAGAACCCTAAAGGTCTCCTCTCTCAGCAGCTACTACAGTGGGAAGGTCTCAGAAGTTACCAAATAAGCTTTTCAAATTGTATATCCTTTTACCTTGGTCTGGTTTTAATTGTATGTCCTTATATCTGGGACAAAAATTCAGACAGTTGTTAAGAAATTTAAATTGTAAATATTTCCCCCCACTTACCTTATTGGTAGTTGCATTATAGAACTCGTTGGAGCCTACCTCATATTATAGTTAATATATATTATTATATTAACCATATATAGTTATTATTATATTAACTACATATATAACTATATAACTATATATGTATAACTATTATTATATTAGATATAGATATAGTTAATATATATTATTCTTTCTCCCTGGATTGAAAGCCACTGGAGGGTAAGAGCAACATTTCAGGGCCAGCTTGGCCCAGACCTTTCCTGATACACCTCTTGATGTTACAGACTTTTCCACAGCAGGTGCTAGGGAGGAGGGACCAAGGATCTCACTTGGGCTCTGTCCTTCTGGCTCGGCATCTTGGTGGGGCCAGGAAGAGTGGGCCTGGGCTGAAGTCCTGGTTCCACCACTTACCAGCTATATGGCGTAACACTCAGCAGGCAAGTGACTTCCGTTTCCTGGGCTGTATAGAGGAGATAGTAAGAGCATCTTCCTCTCAGATTTGTTGCAAGAATTTGAGGAGATGGTATATGTTAAGCACTTGGGACAGTAACTGGGCAGTGCTCCGGAGTTGTTAGCTATTATTATTCTGAGCCAAAAACTTGGACAACACATAAAAATTATGCTACTGTGAATTCTTGAAACAAGCCTCAGGTAATGGTTGTCAATGGCAATCAACAATTTGAGTCATAGAACCCCTTGACAGATCGGCTCTTAGCCAGAACCACTCCAAATCGTCCAGAGAGCTTCCTCAACATTCTAATGAGCCAGGGTTCTCGTGAAGCTATGAGAAACCCTCACCTTCTGAACACTTACTTCTTTGTGGTAATGACCCCGGAGCAGTGTTTCTGGGAAGACAGTCCTGAGGGAGTCTGGGATCTAGAAGGCCCCCGGGAACCACAAGGCACCTGGCTGCTGCTGATGAGAGTCTCTTAAGACCGATTAATGATTTGCTGCTCATTTACAGAAGAATCCATTTCAGTGAGTGTTTTTAACTGATTTTTTTTTATATTTCATAGATTTATTTTCAGATTCATATTATGAGCAAGAGTTAAGTCACAAGATTCTTCTGTAAAAAAGTAATTTTAAAATTCTCTGTTCAGTGTATATTTAAAAACAGTTAAAATGGCAAATATTAGGTCATGTATAACTTACCACAATTTTTAAAAATGAATTATACAGCATACTAAAACCCAAATATACCTTAAATGGGTACCTTGTATTTAATCATATCTCCATAAAGCTGTTTTTAAGCATTTCTATTCAAAATAGGGGAAATTTTCCCATCTTTTCTATAGAAAGGAGCCCCAACAACTGTCTTTGTTCTTTAAATAGAGCTGCTAACTAACTTTATGCATGTTTTCAGCCATTTGGTCACCTGGGATTTAGGGATTTTCCTTAGAAAATACTGACTTGGACCCCCCAAGAAGAATAATATGAAAAAGGAAAAAGGGATACTGAAAACAAATAGATATGTATAAGGTATCTGTTTTCTGTCTAGCTCAGTGATCCTACCTTTCTCTTTCAGATATAGTGAGGTAAACTGATTTTGCCATTACTATACTCCGATATCCTTTCCCCCTCAATCTTGCTTTCTCTTCCAAAATAATAAGGTCCTTCTTTGAGATGCTCTTGGGGAGGACAGATCATTTGCATCATCTCCCCACTTCAGCTGTCCTTTTCTCAATAGGGTTGCTTCTCATTGTCTACTTTCAACAAAGTCACAATAAGGTGTGAGGGGTTGATAGAGCTACAGTGTATTAATGTTCTAGAGATGGTTCTATTTGCAAAGTTTAGCTCATTAAGAAGGATGAATCTCTGGGGGCTTTATATATCCAAGGTCATATTGGTCCAATGGGCTTTTCCATCCATCTCAAATGCAACCACAGTACACTGTGTCTGTGCCTGAGGACATCCCCATCTATCTTTCCTGCACAGTGATGATCCTCCATTCTGAGTGGATGCCAATGAGATGAACGGTGTAGTCGGTTTTGTCTTCCCCAGCCTGCTGGGCCTGAAGATGGTCATTTAGAAAATCCCTTTCACTGAAGGAACACAAAGCCATCTACAAAGCACGTGTCCATGACCTTCACTGTTTACAAAGCAAGGATAGGAGATTTTAAGTCTTTAAAATTCATTCCACTTAGAAAGAAAATTCTTGTATTTTAAAAGAGATTTGTCTCTTTGACAAGTTGACCAGTTGACTGGTCAACTAATGGCAAATTTTAAGCTGGAGATGGAAACATCTCCATTACTCAAGCCCTCAAATCACTACCTGGGCTTTAATCTCCTTATCTGCCATGAAAAGGATTATATGACTCTCCCAGGTCCCTCCTAGGTCTAGGTTGCAATTTTACTGCAGGGAAAGTCTCATCAGGATAGTGACAAATTAGCCAACCTTGCCCCTCCTAAGGGTGACTCAGGGTCATTCTTTTTTATATGGGCTAATGTGCCCAACCATTCCTCTCCTGAGTTCAATATTAGATAAACAAATGCACAGGTTAGAATCTATGATCATCATAGAAAAATATCCAACGAACGATTCAAATGTGCAGAGAGTAGTAATGGCATCATACTAGGACCCATTCAGAATGTCTGTGTGGCAGCCGAGACAGTCCGGTGGTTAGCTGAGCACGAGAGCTGTGGCCAGCTCTTCTTTCCCTCGACCTACACCAGTGGCCCTTTGGGGGTCCTCCACTTGCATCAGAACAGGATCTGCATGTTCTGCTTTCAGCTTGAGAAAGTGCAGAGCTTTGGAAGCAGCCCAGCCTTATTCTGTTTAGGTCAGGAACCCAACTTAAAATAGCCCAGCTTTCCCCCACCCATCACCTCATTTACTCATATTCCTCTTTCGAGCTTTTCCACTGGTGTCTCCAACTTGTTCTGTCTTCCTTAGGCTCCCCTCCAGCCCCTGCACAGCTCCCACTGCGCCCTGTGCCTCCCTGTTTCTCCCTTGCCGGACGCTTACTACTACTATCCTCGTTTTATGGAGGAGGAAAAGGAGACACTGAGCCAGTCTGGTGATAATAACTTGAAATAAGAGTATTGGTTTGTTTTTTTTTAAGATTTTACTTACTTGTTAGAGAGAGAAGGTGAGAGGGAGAGAGAGAGGCAGGCAGAGGGAGAAGCAGGCTCCCAGCCGAGCTGCAAGCCCAACTCAGGACTCAGTCTGAGGACCCTGGGATCAGGGCCTGAGGCTAAGGCAAAGGCTTAACTGACTGAGCCACCCAGGCATCCCAGGAGTGGAGATTTAGAGGTGGAAGGAAGACGAAAGAGGCTGTGAACAGCAAGGATTCCTTAAGGAAGCTGACCCAGAGTTGCAAGAAAGAGGAAGGAAACTTTCTTCTTGCCTTTTCTCCACAACAAGACCCACTCTGCCCAAGGATTTGGAACTCAGGATCCTTGAAAAGCTTCAGTCCATCAGTTTAGAAATCATGGATAGGCTATATTGCGGGTTGCATAACCCCTGTTAAAATGAGGATTAGAAATTTGCTAATTCCACACTTTCTTGCATCATTTGGGGCTTTGAGGTGCTGCTTTGGGCCCACGTGTCATAGAAGACAGAACCAAATGCTGCTCTGCTCTTTGCCTCCTGCTGTCAGTGTTCCTAGAGATGTGAAGGGCACAGCAGCCCCTGAGTGATGTTTGCCCAAACGCCCATAAAATGTAGATTTGTAAAGGATAAAAAAACCACCCATCAACCTGTATATGAAACCAAAACCGTACGTGATCCATGCTCCTTCAGTATTAAATTAGCATGCGTAACTTCTATTGATGAAATCCTGAGGATAATTCGAAGTGAGAAATAAATTAGTTTTTTCCTGTCATATCACCTTTGAATACGGACTTCGCTACCGGCAAATTGTATAACCTGTGCTAGTAACTTAAACTTTCTGAGCCTCGGTTTTCTTATGTATACACTGAGAATAATAGCAGTTTCTGCCCTCAAGTTGGGGGAATTAAATGAGTAAATACCTATAAACTGCATAGGACAGTACCTAGTCCATACAACAGCCAAATATTGTTAGCGTTACATCACTTCTTAAATATACAGTTATTTAGTATCTTCCAAAGACAGCACTACTTAAGCCTAGGAATACATAAATTCTTTTCTTATTAAACCCTCTACCTTGTTTAAAATTTTTTCAGCTGTATTACAAAGTAAATCAAGCTGTCAGATAACAGGAATTAGAAGTAGATAAGATAATTAAGACCAAGGGAGGGAGAAGAGGGACGGACGTGAAGGCAGGAAAACTCCTTTGCTGAGGGGTCACATACTTGCTTGGGGTGGGCCACCTTTCTGCCTCTGGACTTTCCTGCCGCCAACAGGAAGCTGCAAAGTTGGACAAGAGAAGATTTCCGACCTCGGGGAGCTCTGAGTCCAGTTGAGGAAACAGATGTGTAAACAAACAATTACAGCGCAATGTGATGAATGCAAAAATGGAAGTTCTCTGGCAGGTTTTGCAGAGGAAGTGATATTTGAGCCTGGTTTGAAAGGCTGGAAAGGGTTGTAGAGAATAACCAGGAGAAGTAACATCACGGATCAAGGCTGGGAACCTTGAAGAGCCTTGGAAAATGCGGTCATGTTTGCTAAGAGTATCATCAGAGAAGTTGCAGAAGGCATACAGGTGTGCAATAAACTTTTTTTTTTTCCCCAGTGAAATAATGATAAGGTTCCTGATTAGTGTTCCATGGCAGCAAGGACAATAAGCATAGCTTCAAAGGAATCCGAAGGAGATTAAGAAATCAGGCAGAATGCCAAGAAAGAAAGAAAAAAAAAAAAAAGGAAACTAGAAATCCACCTCTGCTACTATTTGTCCATTACAATCTGGATTTCCTCGGGAACCTTTTGGGAAGGGAGAGATATATATCTATGCTCAGATTTTTATATATATATTTATATATATTTATATATATTTATATATATTTTATATATAGATATATATCTATGCTCAATATTTATATCTGAGCATATATCTATGCTCAGATATAAATATTGAGTAATTCAGTCACCTAAAAATAGCATCTGAAACAGTCAACTAGCAAAATCTTGAAACTGTTTCAGGTCATTAGAAATTATAAAATCCCATGCTCTATTTTAATTAAAAAGAAATATAAGCTATTTTTTCAAAAAAGTTGGATAGTGGTAAAGTTGGGACAAGATCAGAGCGTTTCCCACTTTCATTTTGAGTCTTTTCCTACTTGGCTTCATGGACTGTCCCAATTCAGGGGCAGCATTTTGAGATCTGATACACCGTATTTCTTCAAAAACAAGGGAGTGACACAGGGCAGAAAACAGGAGAGAGTAGCTTAAAATCAGAGAAACTGATTCAAATTCCAGTGGTCAAAAATACCTGCTACAGTCTGTGAGGCTGTTATTAAATACATTTTAAGTACATATTAAGTACATTAAATACATATTAAGTACATCAAGAATTCTATAGAGGGGCTGTAGATTTGAACGCAGAGGAAACTTTGCATTACAATTAGTTTTTCAGAATTCTTCCAGCTTGACATAAACATATCCTCATATGTACAGGTACCCAGGTTGAAAATAACTTCTTTTCAATAAAGAACAAGGGACTGAAACTTGATGGAAGTTTTGTTGTTGCATATCGCCCTGTTATTGCCCCCACTGGCTGCCTTGTCTTTCCAGAAATCCTTTATCTTCTCGGTGGACAGATGATCTTTTCACAGTGAATCCCAGCATCACATCGCAGGCTGCTTCCATCTGGCTCGCAATCAAGTGGCCCATCATCCCTGAGCATATGCTTAAGAGCCTTGAGACAGTTCCAGATTCAAAGAGACTCTTTGTTAGAATTTCTTAGTAAAGCAAAGATAAATAACTACTCCCCTCATTGTACTCTTGCGGCAGCTCGGTTGACTTATCTTGGACTGTATTGTTTTGTTTTAAAAGGGATCACCTGTTCCTCTTTAAAAGCATCCTGGGTTTTCCTGGTGTGAACGATTTGCACGTACTCACTCTGGCGGTGCGGCCAGTGATCTAGGTTCTACAGGACCCGCCTTGCCAGGCCCAGACCCTACTTCCCAGGGAAGCTTCTCAGCGGCACTGGAGCCCTTCCTGTCCTGGCGGCTGGATCCATCACTCCAGGATGGGAATCGCTGTGTCCAGCGTGTTCCTGCCAGTGCCAAGGCCTGCCAGTGTCAAGGTCTGACTGAAGGAGCCCTCAGTGCTACTCTGGCAAACAAATGGAAACATAAATGGTCAGCACTGGGGTGACACAGGTGAATATGGAAGGTGTATCTTTAGCAATTCCCAACCTCCTTCTCAATCTTTTGGGGTGTTTTTTCCTCCACCACCTCCCCCAAAATATCCGTTACACCCTGCCCCTTACCAACCCGAAGCCTCCACTTTTGCTCTCACTCTGGCAAAAGTCAACCACTGTACATTATTATTAGCATTATCATTTACTACTTCACAGTTTTAGAAGGTCCCTTCTGTTAACCTGTTTAGATCCACAAGATGAAGATTGTGACCGAGACACACACACAAAGAAGGCAAGAGAGAGAAGACTGACCATTCGCACAGGTATTTCTGTGGCATTTCCATTACCCCTCAAGACCCTTTGCCCTGCCTCACATTGTCCCATTTTTCTCTGTTCTACAAAAGGAGCTTTCATTCCATCCCTTTCTTCTCCTTTTTTTTTAAATTTTATTTATTTATTTGACAGAGATCACAAGTAGGCAGAGAGGCAGGCAGAGAGAGAGGGGGAAGCAGGCTCCCCACCGAGCAGGGAGCCCGATGAGGGGCTCCATCCCAGGACCCTGAAATCATGACCTGAGCTGAAAGCAGAGACTTAACCCACTGAGCCACCAAGGTGCCCCCCATCCCCTTCTTTTGCTCCCCATCAAAATGCCCATAGCTTACCTAAGTCATTCAGGAGATTTAGGATTAGAAGGTAAAGCTTACTTTCCAATCCAGTTTCTATCCGCCAACCAAATGGCTTAGTGTCCCTGAATCTCAGTGGACTCATGTGTAAATTGGGTTCATACATGATTCCCTCTTGCAATGAGCATGTATCCGTTTATCATCTGTGCAATTAAGAACTTTTGAAACAAACAAAAGTAAAGTACAGCCCGGTGACATGACACGTATAAAACAGCTGGCAGAGAATAGGCCCCTAATGTCTTCTCCCCTTTCCTGAGCAGTTTGATTACCTAATTAGCAAGACTGATACATTTCACGACATTTGCCTTAAAAAGATGTCCACAGCTTCGTGACCTTATGGTTGGTGCAACGCATGAGAAATAAGCTCCTAGGCATTCCCTCCTATCGTGCCCTGTCTGGCGTAAGGGGTGGGTGTCAAGGGAACCATGGGTTCCCCTGCATGTGGTAAGGGACTGCAGTCGAGCTGACCTCCAGCCAAACAGCACAGAGGGGATGTTTGCCTTGTCTTTTCACTTCCCTTTCTGAATACCTTCTCACATCTGGGTTTTTCCTCACCACTTCCTTCCATCCACTTTTCTAGATCCTGTATTTAGCATTCCTCTCTCAAACTCATCATTTACAAGCTTGTTTCTTTTTAAGACCAACAATTCCATTGTAATAAATATCCTCTGTGCCATAAAAAAAAATTATTCTTGTCCACAAATACTTTTTTATAGCTAATGATTATAGTTACAGAGCTTCAAGATTCATTCTCCTTCAGGAGGATATATCCCCATATACTTCAGCAATGTACAGATAGCTTTTACCTATCATAGATAATTATGCTGGTCTCTCCCTACTGAGATGGCAATCAGAAAGCTATGCTCTGCTATGTCCCAGGGCCAGGAATCTTACTGATTCTTCCATGGCATTCTGACTTCCATTAAATAACAAGGCCACCCATCTTTCACAGAACACAGAGGTACATAAACACACAAGTGAGCATGCACATACAAACACAACGCATACAAATGTATACACACATTGACCCCAAAGTAAGATTTCCTCTTTTCTCTAGTTTGAAAGATATATTCCCCAAAGTAGAAAAGTTGGGGAAGAGAATGCATTGCTCCCATTGGGTTGTTTTTTTAGTGACGTTCAATTGGACCGTACCTTTGACTCACAACACGGTATCTAAATTTTATAGATGTAATTTTTTTTTTTTTTTTTTTTTTTTTGTCAGAGAGAGTGAGCACAGGCAGACAGAGTGGCAGGCAGAGGCAGAGGGAGAAGCAGGCTTCCTGCTTCCCAGGACGCTGGGATCATGACCTGAGTCGAAGGCAGCCGCTTAACCAATTGAGCCACCCAGGCGTCCCTAGATGTAAAATTTTTTATACACAATCCTATCAAGGTCCAAGAAGGGTTGATGCAGTTTCTAAATGTGGAAGAATTGGCTCCAAATCAGTGGACTGTCTAAATTTAAAAGCCATCCAAGATGGCAGGCACTAGCCATATGTTGCTACTGACCCTTTGAGTTAAAAATGCAGTATAAGACACACACTCCAAGTATTAAATGCACAGCGGGTTTTGAAGATACGGCATGAAAAAGAATATGTAAGGTTATAATTTTATTTTAATTACATGTCAAAATGATAATATTTAGGATATGTCAGGTAAAATTATATTATTAAATTGACTTCCAGCTGTTTCTTTTTCCTTCTTAATGCATATGTGGCTTATACATGTAGGTCACATTATATATCTATTGGACAGCTCTAGTCTAGATGTTAATTCAGTTGTGAAAAAGGAATGTTTTCTAATTCTAGAGTATATGGGACTAGCTGAACAGAGATCTCCAGCAGCCATGTAACACCTGACATATCATATATTTACTTACTCATTTGTTTATTAACTCTCTCTTCTGCCGCGAGAAAATAAAGTTCATATAAATAAAAGTTCGTGGGTTGTAAACCCCCAGTGTGTGAAATAACTGAAAATTCAAAATCCATCTGCCCTCCTCCATCATGAGTTAAGCTTTGTAGGAAGGCCTTTTCTGCTTTGGCTCCTTGAGAACTGCGGGTTTTGAGCACATGGATGTGTGCCATGTGGGGGTCTGACTACTGTTCCTTTTTGGAAAAACTACCACCTTTCCAGAGTGTCTGGGAAATTTGGAAGCCTCCTCTGGAGTTGGAATGTGGCTTTGATTTATGGCTTCCCTACTGTCCCCTTCCTATCCTCCTTCTTTCCTGGTGCTTAAATCGAAAACCACCAAGTTATTCTTGACTCTTTTTCCTCTCACTATGTACTTCTAATTCATCCCTAAATGCTGTTGGATCTTTCTTCAAAATATTCCAGACTGACCTTCGTTCCGCTCTGCCACCACCTTGGCCCAAGTCATCTGCTTCTACGTAAACAGAAATCAGAACATGGTGCTCTTCTCTTTAAACAATGTCTCCATTGCAGTAAAAGTAAAAGCCAAAGTTCTTCCAGTGACTTAAAGGCTTATCCTACTCCCAACCCCCAAATGCTCAAACCTCAATCCCAAATCCTCTCCCCCTGGCTCACTCGTATCAAGCCTTACAGGTCTCCAAGTTGTTCTTCACACTCGCCACATTCTTGCCTCAGGGCCTTTGCCCTTCTTGTTCCTGTTACTTGGTATCCTCTCCCTCCAAATCTTTGCATGGTTTGTTTCTTCACTTCCTTCTAGTGTCTGTTTAAATGCCCTATCCTCTTCTTCTCCTCCTCCTTCTCCCACCTCCTCCTCTCCTTCTTTCTGCCCTAACCACCTATATAAAATACTATTCTTTTCTTCCTATCTAATTAATTGTTCTCCATCGATCTTATCAGCATCTGACATATTATATATCTACCTATTCATTTGTTTATCATCTCTTACAGTTAGACCTTCAGCTCCAGGACAGTGAGGATTTTGCTTTGTTCATTGTTGTATCTCCAGTGCCTTATGTCTTAGGTGCTCAATAGATATTTTTTTAAAGAAATAATGAAAAATAAATACTTCAAAGCTTTGTACATAAGTCCCCAATTTCAAATTTCAAACATTCATACCTACATTAGCTAAGTACCCTAGAAATTGCCCCAGAAGTCTAGAGAACAATTCATTCTTTTTAACATTCTCCCCTCTATTGATGATCTGATAGATTATTTCATAGAGAAATGATATTTGTGATGGTGTTTCAGATTACTATTCATACATACATACATATATGTATGTATATACATATGTATATATATGTATGCATATATGTGTGTGCATATATATATATGCTGGTATATATATATATAGTACTGTTAAAGTACTGCTGTTATATATATATATATATATATATATATATATATATATATATATATATTACTGTTAAAGTTAGACTTATATGTTGGATCTCTCTGGGTTAGTTAGAAAATATAACACAGCTTGAAATTTCCAGCCTTAACTCATCTTGTTAACTGAACTTGGAGTACCCCTTCCATGTGTTGGATTCCTATACATTCTTCAAGGAAACATGTATGGTACCATATTCTCCATGAAATCCTCCCTGACTCTCCAAAAAACATACATTTCCTGTGTTGTGAAGCCCAAGATACTTTTTCAAAGACATGTTGACTGTGGGACTTAACCTTGTTTTGCCCTGAAATAGAGGCATAGGTCATGGGCCTATTCTTTTCTACCTCTATCTTTTGTAGTTAGTTTATAAACATCTCAAGAAACTTCTCCCTTATTCATCTATATTCCCTGCATTTACTAGCATAATTTTTTGAACACATAGGCTCTCAGTTATACGTGTTCTACGGAGTTTAGGTATAACAATATTTCTAGAAGAAAAAAAGCTTCATCAGTTTTTTAAAGCCCTTTGAAGCAAACTTTTAAAGCCAAAATCATTTTTAAGTTAGAATCTGCACCATATAACCTGGCTGTGTTTGGTGTTTAAGTTGATCCTGTCAATTTAAAGTTCCTACTGGAGATAAGTACTTTCTTCACCTCTACTCTGAGCATCTCTTTTGAAGGCTTAGCACCTCCAACTAACCAGAGAGCCCCCTTAACCAGTTTATTTGTTTTCTTTCTCTCAGAAGACATGTTTAGTGAGACTCTGCTACACACACAGCCTCACACAGTGTCTAGGGCTGAACTGGGATGTGTGCTTCAACATGGAGGAGTGTTTTCAAATTGCTTTCCTTCCTTACCCATCCCCACCCTAACCAGTACAATAAAGTAGAATTGTTTTAATTCTAAGGGGGGGAAAAAATAGCTCTACAGAAGAACTTACCTCTTTGCTTTTGTTATTTGGAAGAAGTGGGGGGAAAATGTAACTGTCATCCCATCAAGGTCTTCATTTGTTAAAATCATACTGCAGATAGAAAATTTAAGGATTTTGTAAAGTACCTTCCCAGAATTGCTTTTGCTTAAGAGAAAGTGAAAATGATTCCCAGCCACCTCTCATTGTCTAACCCATCACTCAGGCTTACTAATTTCATCTCATCACCACCTTGAAATGAAACAAGCTTATATTAATGATATGTCACTGGTCTAACAGGAAAAAACCTTTACAGACAGGATTTTAAAATTTGTTCTCTTATTGGATAAATGCTGGAAGAGTACACTGAGGTCTTTCAGCTTAGCTGGAATCAGTTTAGAAGGCAAGTAATGAATCTAATTGTTATGCTGGCTTCCATGTCAGCAAAATAACAGATGTACAGTATAATAGAGAAGAAAAAAAGTTGCCTTGGGATTGTTAGAGCAGGTGCTACATTAAAAAAAAATTCACATGGAACTTTCTCAAGTGCCTTTGGAAACGGTTGGAAATGAGCCAGGAGGGACGTTCTCCTTCAATCCCTTGGACATCCAGTTGTGGGCTGGGATTAAGCCCTTGAACAGCTGAGTTAGGAGGACACTGACACCTTGTCACTTCTTCAAGCTCTTTATTCCTCCCTCACCCTCCAACAAAAGGACCAGAGATTACCATCCCCCAGCTAGACACACATACACACACATAGAAGTCCAGCTGCCAGATATGGCTTTCAGAGAACAGTAGACAGCATCGAGGCCAGGCAAGTTACCATGGTTCTTTGGCTATTATTACGTCCAGCACATCAGGGAATGGAAATAAATGTGCACATGTTCTAAAAAGCCCTTTGGAAAAGATCAGTGGGGCTGCATGGGGGACACAATGGCAGGCTTTGTCGCAGAGAAAGGATTTGGTCTGGCAGGCAGCAGCAGTCCTGCTGGACACAGGGTTTGTCTGCAAGTGCAGTGTGGGAAAGCCATGTTCAGGTTTACAGAACATCCTCATTAGGAAAAGTAGGGCATTTAGCATAATTAAAAGTCATCCTGAAGACATCAGGTAAGAGCCCGCTGTTTTTAATTAATTGCTTCCGTAATCCCAGGACTTTAAAAGGGGTGCCACTCATAGAGGTTTAGAATTACTCCAGAAACACAGATCGTTCCGATGGGGCCAGACCAGAGAGTACGTGAAAGTTTGATGAAAGCAAAAGGGGAGAGAGAAAAAGAGAAGTTTGAGTGAGAGAGAATTGAAAATTCTGAACAGTCACCCATTCGTAATTTGCTGAAATAATCCTGTTCTCTTTTCATGCTCTGTGCCTCACCATCTTCACATCCAAAGTACAACTCCCCACTGACCTGCATCCTGCCTTGATACATAAAGTATTTGGGGAAAAAATTCTCAGAGTCAAGGTTAACAGAAAACAGCTGGAAAATAAACCAGAGAGCCCTATGTCATTGATTTCTCTAAGTAGATTGTTTTGTTTTGTTTTTAACTCTGTTTTGAAGAGTTAGCACAACCAGAGCAAACAGAGTGAACCAGGGACTTTTACATGGTCTCCATGCTCATGGAAATAAGTTTGGTGAAGACGCTATCGTTGTATTAGTAAGCAAAGAGGAAGGGACTGGACAACACAATCAATCTGATCTAAAATATTTTTTCCCTCAATTATAAAATCCCCAACCTAAATTTTCTAAGCGATTCTTACCATACTGCTTTCCTTGTGCATAATTTGCATCTCCATAGAGAAAGGGCTATATTTTGTTATTTTTTAAAGATTTTATTTATTTATTTTGAGAGATAGGGAAAGGGCGTCAAAGAAAGAGAGCACAAGCAGGTGGGCCAGTGGCAGAGGGAGAAGCAGACTGCCCCCCTGAGCAGGGAGCCCAATGGGGGATTCCGTCCCAGGACCCTGGGATCATGACCTGAGCTGAAGGCAGACGCTTAAAGGACTGAGACACCCAGGTGCCTGAGAAATGGCTACATTTTAAAGAATACTTTATTTAGACTTCATAAACTGTAAAGTACATTGTATGAAGTAGTACATGCACATGAAAGATAATTTGATTATACTATAGGTTAGAAAGGAAAAATACCATTGATTCACTGCCTAAATCAAATTTTTTTTAAAGTTGTATATTTCTTCTGATTTTTCTCCCACTGTTTTGTGTTGTAAAAAATTGTATTCTACGTTTCTCAAGACAGTGTTTTGGACATTCCATGCAAGATGTCTAAAAATTATACCTCCCTCTTTTCTGGAAGCCACAGAGTTTTCACCAAGTTCATACCTCTTTGTGTTTTGCAGGGGACGGTGTATGCACATGTGTGTGCATGCACGTGCATGGGTGGGGTTGTGGGGGGGTGCATGCGTATGTGTGGGGGGGGCCAGGCTCTGTGACGTGTGGCCCTGCCACCTTAGGCTAGCTCAGGACCAGGATTGACATTGTACTCTACAAAGACACTCTGTTCTATTCAGACTTGTTGAAACTGACAGATTTTGTCACAAGTTACAGAGAGTAGGAGCTGGGGGTTGATGGAGTGATGAGGAAACCCAGAGAACACCGCAGAAAAGGCAATAAAGTAGGACTCATGAGGCAATCAAGATCATGACGGAGAGTGGAGCAGAGAGAAAGTGTGGCTCACTGACTGATCCTGAGCTGAGTTCCTCAAATAGGAAACCACTCTTAGAGCCAATAGTTACTTTCAACAACTGATCAAATAATTGAGTTGGTAGAGAAACGTTGAATCCTCTGTAAGAATGGTTCACATGTAAATCACCTTACTGTGCATCAGGCACTGTTCTCTGTTCTCTGCCTCTAACCTTACCAACCCTGAGGTGTGGGTTCTATTATCATCCCCATCTTAAAGATGGGAAAACAGAGGAGCAAAGCTGTTAAGTGACTTGCCAAAGATTCGAACCCAGGTGGGATGGTTCCATGGCTAAGATATTAGTTTGCTTTTTTTTTTTTAATAAGAAAGATGTATTTGGTCTTCTCGCTGGTTCTGGCGCAGGGCTCCAAACCCTTTGGAATTTCCTAAGTGATAAGGATGATAAAGGTGCCTCAATATTCATAACAAACCTCTTTCAACCACACCTGGGTTTATGTTAATGAAGTGACTCTACATGTATACATACATGTATATGTACATAAATGGATGTGTGTGCATGTATGGGTTTATATGCATGCATATATGCATATATTGACTATATATATAAATATATATATAATCAATGTACGGCCTATACCAGTGTTCACATAGCCCATAGCCATTCCTGAGAGATTGGAAGTTAGTAAGTGGTTGCCAGGGATGGGAATGGGGAAGAATGAGGAGTGACTACTAATAAGTATGGGATTTCTTTGTGGGTGAAGAAAAGGTTTTAAATTTGCAGCGATAATGATTGTGCAATTCTGTAAATAGACTAAAATCCACCGAATTGTACACTTTAAAAGATGTGAGCTTCATGTATTTAAATTATATCTGAATAAATTGTTATTTTAAAAAGTCATGTGATGCAACTGTATATCCTATAAACAACATTCCCTATCTCTGTGAATTGTAAGTCATATTGGAGAAAGGAGAACATCTTGAGAGGTCATCTACCTGCCTTCAGGCAATCAACTTCTCAATTTCTGGCAGAATTCTACAATCCCATCAACTTTTAGAATCATATCAAACAAGATATATCTTTTATCCTAGTCACTCTTTAGTGAAATGGCCACAAGTGAAATGGTCACCTCATAATTTGTGTAAAAGAAAGAAAATAATTCTGCTCAAGTTAACCCCCCTAAAACAATTGTCTCTAGGTTAATAGCCCCTCCATGTAGGGCTACAAGCTATGAGCTCTAAAGTTAACTTATACAATTTATTTCTAAAGAAGAGAGGGCAAATATTAACTAATGGTTCATTTCATAACCCCCCATCTGTTCCTCATCAGATGGAAGGAGGGAGCTGGAATTGTAGGAGAAATTTAAAAGCATAATGTCCAGAGAAATGGTCAAATGATTTCTCAGTGTAACCTTGCTCCAGACACCAGAAACACATCAGAGGCTTTTAGTCGCGTCACCCTTTAGTGGGTAGTATGTCACCCACTAGCTTGTTACAGGATTCAGCTATTACTTGCACAGAATTTTCTATCATATGTTTATGTTAAAACAACAAAAGAATATCAAAGGAGGGGCATCTAGGTGGCTCAGTCAGTTAAGCATCCAATTCCTGGTTTTAGCTCAGGTCATGATCTCAGGGTTGCAGGATTGAGCCCCAAGCTGGGCTTCACACTCAGTGGGGAGTCTGCTTGGGATTCTTTCTTTCTCTCTCCCCCCCACCACCTCTCCCCCATCCCCTCTCTCCTTTCTCTCTCTCTCTCTCTCACTCTGGAATAAATAAACTTTAAAAAAAAAAAAAAAAAGAAAAAGAAGAAGAATAATATCAAAGGAAATTTTTTTCCAAAGAAAAATCACCTAAAATTTCACCACCAAACTAATCTCATTTTTTTTTGTTCTATTGTGGTTTTTCTTAATACACATATTTGCATGGTTGTAATCGCAGTGAACATGTCCTCTCATATTCCTTCTTTCTCTTTTGGTTAGCTAAATATCATGACCGTTTTGCCATGATTCCATAATTACCTCAATTTTTTTATTGTATCAAAGCACCATGCATTACTAATCCAATTCCCTAACATTGAATACTTAGGTTATTTGCTAACAATTGATTGCAGCTGTGCTATGAATAATACAGTGAGGAACATCCTAGTTCATGGATTTTTCTTCTATTGATTATTTGTTTTACAATGAATTTCCAGGATTAGAATGACTGGGTCAAAGGGAAAGAACATTTTTATAGTGATTCCCATATATTACCACTGTTATCCTAAACAGTTATACCTACTCAAAATGCTTCTAACAGCTTATGAGAATCTTGTCATTTTGCACCATCTTTTAGATGAAGTTCACATTCTGAATTCTATTTTTGTGATCAAATATGACCAAAGTAATATGATTTAGCACAATGGACCCTTGCCATGATATTTTGTCTTACACCAAGATTAAAGAATTCTGTTCAGTCAAAAGCAAATGTCCTGGGAAGTTCACTGTAAACAAGGTCTTGGATTAATGATTGACTAGTCAAGAGTGAGGCATTGTGTAGGGCTGTTCTTGGGAATTTTTACAGAAATAAAGACTAATGGGGATGTCCAGCTGACTCAGTTGGAAGAGCATGCAATTCTTGATCTCCAGGTTGTGAGTTCGAGCCCCATATTGGGTTAGAGATTACTTAAAAATAAATTAATTAGTTTAAAAAAAAAAAGAAATAAAGACTTCTGTTAACTTCAAGAAATGGGAAGGCAGACTCAAAACCCTGGGCAACACAGCATTTATTTAGTTATGCAATCATTCAAACCACATTTAGTGAGAACTTATTAATTTCCTTTGATTGTTAAAGGCAGATAAGTCCCCCTAGTGAGGCATTTAAAAGCTGGTAGGAACCTTGGGGAGGATGCGAAGAACTACAAGGGACATGGAGAAGATATGACTGAGGCTACTGTTACCTCCTCCACTGTAACATTGGTACCAGATCGAACCTGCCCACCTCTCCAAATACAATAGAATTCCCAAATTTTAGCTGGGCATAGGGTCGGTCAAAATAAAACAGTCATTTCCCAGCCTCCCCTGTAGATGAGGTGGGACCCTGTGACTAGTGAAATATAAGAGAAATGTTGAGTGGCAACTTCAACAAAATTTATTTTAGAACAGCTAATGCACATAGTTCACCCCTCTTTTCCTCCAACTTCCCCCCCCCTTTTTTTTTAAGATTTTGTTTATTTATTTGACAGAGAGAGAGATCACAAGTAAGCAGAGAGGCAGGCAGAGAGAGAGGGGGAAGTGGATTGCCTGCCGAGCAGAAAGCCCAATGTGGGGCTCAGTCCCAGGACCCTGAGATCATGACCTGAGCCAAAAGCAGAAGCTTAACCCACTGAGCCACCCAGATGCCCCCAACTTCCATTTTGCTACCCGGAATCAGTTATGAAGGCTGGTGCTCTGGCCGACATCTTAGACTTTGAGCAAGGGACCCACAGTCAGAGCAGTAAGCCCAAAGAAACAGTGTCTACAAAGTTTTTTGTAACATATCCATTATAACAGAATGAATGGACTACCTCCAGTATTCTTTTTTTTTTTTTTAAGATCTTTATTTATTTGACAGAGAGAAAGAGATCACAAGTAGGCAGAGAGGCAGGCAAGAGAGAGCGAAGCAGGCTCCCCACTGAGCAGAGAGTCTGATGTGGGGCTCAATCCCAGGACCCTGGGACTATGACCTGAGCTGAAGGCGGAGGCTTTAACCCACTGAGCCACCCAGGTGCCCCTACCTCCAGTATTCTTTTACACAAAGGAAAACAACTGAAACAATGGCTTCTGTTTAAGTCATTGCTAATTGGTGTTCTTTAGTCACATAAACTCAACCTCTAGTGATAGGTTTCTGTAACCTGGTCTTGAAGTCTAATAAAGAGTGTGCCAGATAAAGAAGGCAGACAAAAGATTCCAGGTATATATATGGTCAAAATTGGAACAAGGAAGGAGATCCAAAGGGACAAAGCACTTGATTGGCAAGAAATGGCATGAAATTTGTTAAGACCAAGAAAGATCTGCCTTATTTTATAGAATATGTATTTTAACAACAGATCCTCAGGGATCTTGGTATTTTTGGCATTTGTATCAGTAGGTATATTAATTACCTGTTGCTAAATAATAAAATTACCCCAAACTTAGAAGCTTAAAACTATAGTAAATATTCGTTATCTTATTCAGTTTGTGAGGGTCAAAAATCTGGCTGATTTGGGCTCAGAATCTCTCAGTTTGCAGTTAAAATGTTGATGAGTCGGCAGTCATCTAAAGAGTTTGTGGGCTCAAAGTTCACTTCCAAAATGGCCCATTCACATACCTGGTTATTGGCAGGTAGCCTCATTTATTCACCATGCAGACCTCTTCCATAAGACTTCTTGAGAGTCCATACAATATGGTAGCCAGCTGCCTTCAAAGTGAGCGAAGCCATAATATCTTTTGTGACTTAGCCTCAGAAGCCATCACTTTTTCAATATGCTATTGTTTACACTATATGTTATTGTTTATATGGTTCTATTCCATCTGAGAAGGGAATACAAGGGTAATAATATCGGGAAATGAGAATTACTGGGGGCCATCTTATCTTAGTATACTTGAAAAACAAGACCAGCCAGAAAAGTCCAGTAGTTGGTTAAGGATGAGTGTCTTTTTTATGAACATGGAAGTATCTTTCTGTAGAATTAAAGGTATGAGATAGACTGAACTAGAAAAAACTTTGTAAAATTTTAGCCCTACTGTTCTGCTTACCTGAAATTGACTTTTCTTCTCCTCTGTGACTCTCCTCTGTGACTCTCAGTCCCTGTAGGTCCCATTCAGGATGAAGTTCCCTGAAGGATCATTTAATAACTAAAACATTTAGCCTACCCATGTATTTTATTAAAAACATCTCTCTGAATGTCTTAGGCAAACAAATCTTTTTTACCCAACCAGACTGCGTTTCCTTTCAAGGTAGATAGAATTCAACTCGGTTCTTATCAACATCTCTTATGCACCAACTATATGCAAGGAATCACAGTCCCTCAACAAGGTAAGAGTCCAAAGTGGGAGTCATACAAAGTAAATAATATTCAGTAGAATGTGCCAAGTACAAGAATCCAAAACCACGTTGGATCCCAAGTGGTCTTTGTCATTCTTTCAAGCCTGCACACAGGATTGGGCACAGAGGTTTCAAAAATCACTAGTTGAAGGTTTTAATCAATCAATTGTTGACTGACTAAAACTTAAGGATTTTCAGGGTTGGTTGGTTTGTTTTTTTCTCAAACAAAAACTTAAAGTTGTTAAATTAATCAAACAAGGAGGCATTTAGACTGAGGTGGTTCTTATGCCTTAGCAGCATAGGTAAGCAAACCAAAACTGTAGCCTGTAACTACTTCAGGGTTAAGAAACCAAAACCTAAGGAAAACCAGTCACAAACCACAAAGTAGGCTTTCCCAACTAAAACAACAACTTAACCAAATAATTTCCTCGCTTTTTTTCCCTGTCTTCCCTATAAAACTCATACTCCTAGCACCTATTAGTAGACTACTCCTGACCACTTCTGGTTTAAAGCTGCCCAATTTAAATCAACATCTGTTCAAATAAATTCTGAAATTTTTAAATATGCCTCACTTTATCTTTTAACAAAGTGAAACCCTGCTAGTATTCTGTGAGATATTAATGGGTATTCTACAGAACAAAGCAAAACAAATCTAAGCATTAGCAATATTTCCTCTCAAATTACTCTAGAACATATATGAGAGGAATATCAAACACAGGGGTAGCTATCTTTATTTGTTTGTATTAATTTTCTTTAAAAGCAGTGTGGCAAGAGTGTTAAGGAGTCATTGTTGGGATGATAGAACACAGACCATGTGATGTGAGGTCCTCCACTGATCCACAAGTGATAGCAGCTGGTGCCACACTCTGCCTTCTGTTACTATCACTAGACTATGGTCATACCTCATTTTATAATTTGAGCATGTATTTATAATGTTTTTCAACATCAATCGGGTATTTGTATATAAATGCAATGTTGGTAGTTTCTAATTGCAATTAACTTTTTCTTCAGACCCTTTTATGATTTCTGTTAATCCAGTTCTATTTCTCATGAGCTCCAGTTGCTGTTCTATCACTATAGTCTATATTTAAAAGTATCGTATTTCCAAATGAATTTGGGAAATTTAGACCCAAACACGCAAGAGCATTTGTGCTTAGAGAATTGAACAACCTTAGGTACTAATCCAAACTCCATCACTCACCACCTGGTACAACGAGATAATCTAACTATAACCAGCTATACTGGTCGTTCATCATATCCTAGGCACTCACAGGAGCAGAGATAGAATGCAGAGCCCTACTATTAGGTAATTGGAGTCCAGAGACAGCATTCCTTTCTTCTGACGACAAACTGAAAAAACTGTTTTCCAGAATCATAGAACTCCAGCTCAGAAAGGATGATGGAGCTCTTAAAGAAGAGGGACTTAAAGTCCCCCCATTTAGTACCTGAATATCAGATAGTGTATTGTGTTGCATACTCAAGAAGCAGTGATAAAGTTATGAATTTAGGATAGATTATATCACTGTCCCAATAGTCACTGCCTTTTCCTATGAAAGGATTAATGAATTCCACCCACTGCCATATAACATGCCTTGTACAAAAGAGGTGCATATCTCTACCCTATTGACATTGGTCTTGGCCATGTGCTTTGTTCGGCCATTGGCATGTGAGGGGACGTTGCACATTCCATGGGCAAGCAGAAGCTTTAACAGTCTTCATGTGGTTTTGCCAACTCCCTATTCTTTTCCCTTTGCCACAGTGTCCTAGAGGGGACAGCTCCTGGAGGGGACAGCTCTTCCAGTGTGGAACAAAAAGGATACTTGAAGTAGACATGCATCTGATCCATCTTCTCACATGTTAAGAACATAAAAATCAGACTCTGTTTATTCTTTGTTACTGTAATCCACAGAGATTTTACAGTTATCCATTATTAGACCAAAGCTGGATAATTTAGAATGCAAAACCAAAAAATATAAGTGATTTGCTCAGGTTTGTACAATGAAGTAGCTCTTTGACCTCCGGTCTAAAACCATAGCGGTATTCTCTCAGTCCAGTAGTTTCTCAACATTTCTTAAATGACAAATGTAACTATCTACACGGCATATTTTACTGGGATATTTAGAATATCCCCAAAAGCAATTTACTGGATGGCTACAGCTTTGTCCAATTAATTTTTCCTTATATGCTGAGGGCAACTGACAGGTTGCTAATAGCCCATGAAACTTCTCACTCATTGTGGTCGTTACTGACCATAATGACCAGGAGCCATCCCTCCTGATGTGAACTAGGTGGCATGGAGCTGGGGATTGAGTGGGTTTGTCTTTTTTCATCTGTTCTTGTTGGCCTGGTCATCTTCAAGTGCCTGTTATCTGGGCTGAGATAGAGGATTCTAGCAACAACTCCATTGTATAGTCTTATCTTAGGAACATATGGGCTCTTTCACACTTGGTTTCCACACTTGATTTTATTTGCCTTTAAAAGTGATGGCGAATTCTGTCAACACTTTACACCTGTTTTGTGTCCTCTGACCGGGGGTTTAAAGAAGCTCATTCTACTACGGGACTACTTCATATCACTGTTTCTCTTAGCCCTGTAGGCACTTCCAGCCAGAAGTATTGTCAAAATTTATGTCCTCAATAAATCTGAAGTTAAACTATAATAAATTTGAAGTTAAACTAATAAATTTGAAGTTAAAACTAGAACCTTCCATCTATGGATTATGCTATCCTTTGGACCCTTATATCCCATTTAAACTATAATGACATAGATCTTCTATATCCAACTCAATATCTGGTCTGTATCCACTTTTAGGTGATTCTTGATCTTGCCATCATATTAGACTCTTAAAATTTGAATGTAGAACTCAAACCAAGTAATTTATTACCTAGTGCTATGGACCTTTAAAGGCATTCAGTATATGCTGAATTGTACTAATGATGATTTATTGGGCTTGCTTCACAAGAAAGTACTCTTCTTTGTTAATTCAAGGTGGGAATCCTGAGTTTGAGAAAGTTGGAAGATATACAGATAATATAAAGTGAAAGTATTTTTGTTTGAGTAATCATTGTAGACTACAAATCTGAGCCATTCATTTCATGTATTCTGTTTTTATTTCAAACTATAGAAGATTTTATTTTAGTTTTCCTGATTATGTTGAAGGATAACTCATTGATCTATAGCTGATGCTGTACACCAAGTTAAACTTCAAAGGGATCAGAGATTTAAATATAAAAAATTAAAGTGTTGAATATTTAGAAGAGAAAGAGAATCCTTTTTAACTTTGGAGTACTGAAGGCTTTTCTAAAGATGAGTGAAAATTTAGAGGCCATGAAAGAAAGAGTTGCTAAGTCCAAAAACACTTAAAAGAACTTTTGAAACATCTACTTACACACACACACACAAGCAGGACATAACCGGAAAAAAATAATTTTTTCAACTTAAACTGCAAATTACTAATTTTCCTAATATACAAAGAGCTAACAAAAATCAATAATAAAAAGAATGACACCAAAAAGGGGAAAATTATATGAAGATAGTATTCAAAAAGTGGAAAAATAAGTGAGTCATACATACAAAGAGACACTGACCTCATTCATTATAAGAGTGACAAAGATTAAATTATACTTGGAAATTATTTTTCATCTAAAAGACTGGCAAAAGTTCAAAGGTTTAAAAATATGCCTATGGGGAAACAGCCAGTCTCTGCTGTTAGGAATGAAATTTGGAAGCCCCTATGAAAACAATTTGTCAATATTAACAAATTAATAAGTATACACAGAAATTCTCCCAATAATTCTACTTTTGAGGATTTATTTGACCAATATACTTACTTATCTGCAAAATGACATTTCTGTAAACATGTTCATTGAATCATTATTTACAGCAGCAAAATACTATTGGAAACAACCCAAATGTATACCAATTTAAGGCTGGTTACATTAATTATGGTATATCCATACAACTAAATATTCTGTAGCTATAAAAGAGAATGAAAAAACCTTAATGCACAATATAAAGGAATATTTTTTAGTGAAGAAAAGATAGCAGTTGTGGGAGGAAGCAGGGAAATAAGGAATAAGGGTAGGAGAATTACCTCTGAATAGTTTTTATACCTTTCTGTCTATGGCCATATCACCCTGAACCTGCCCAGTCTCATCTGATCTCAGATGTTTTTATACCTCTCAGTTTTAGAACCATGAAATAATATTATCTCATCAAAAAATTTTAGCACAAAAAGAAGAGATCATTTAAAGGGTCAGCGGAGTTAAACAGAATAGGAAATCAAGTTACTTAAGTTAGTTTTCAGAGTCTACTTGAGATTAGTATAAGCAGAGCCTTAGACTTTTTTTATTTTTTTTTTCCTTTTTAAAACTCACTCTGGAGAAATGGTGTGGGCTAAATCAATATTGCACCTCACAATGTTGCTAAGCAAAATCCCAGTGAAGCATGTTCAAACACATTTGAAATATATAGGCTCTGAGCACTATTTCCTGGTACCTTCTTTAGAGTAAGTACGTGAGAAGAATTTGGGGATATAGCAATTTATAGTTTGGTATTCTGATATATTTCCTATGGCATCTGAAGAAATAATAGCATTTTGCATTCCTTTGTTTTGGCAAAAGCCATATTGGATAATCTATTTCCAACCATATGGTTTCACACTTGATGGCCATATCGAAGGAAGGTAGTGTTGTGTTTCTTTGAAAATTATTGCAGATCCACGACACAAAATATTTTTAAACACTAGGAGTGTGGTTTTTTTTCTAATCAGATCACTACCCACGCACCTTCTAGGAGCTATTAAGTGAGAAGGGAGCGGGGAGGAAGAGGGCCTGGCAATAAATGTTCATTGAATAAATGAATAAATAGAATAGATAAGCTGTATGTCTTGATTCTCTACAGTGTGCAAGGCAAACTTATAGGCACAAAGAGAAATAGGGTAACAGAGTGATTCCTTCTTAAAAAGCTTACATTCAATACAGTAAGTAAGATATTAGATACCGTTCATCAAAATACCAATCGGAATGTAGTAAGTCATTAAGAAGCAGATGTGTGGGGGCACCTGGGGGGCTCAGTGGGTTAAAGCCTCTGCCTTCGGCTCAGGTCATGATCCCAGGGTCCTGGGATCGAGGCCAGCATCAGGCTCTCTGCTCAGCGGGGAGCCTGCTTCCACCTCTCTCTCTGCCTGCCTCTCTGCCTACTTGTGATCTCTGTCTGTCAAATAAACAAAATCTTTTAAAAAAAGAAAAAAAAAAAGAAGCAGATGTGTGGAACACAGAGAAATCGCCTCCACCTGGACAGCTGCCATGTCAAGAAACAACAAGAAATGAAAACTAAGAAGTTTTGAGCACTTCACCACGGTGTAAAGAAGACCGTCTGGGGACTAAGGAAGATAAGACCATTTTCCACCACCCAGACAAAACAGCCCAGGACTTAGTTGTAGTGGTGCAATTTCAACAACGGTCTATCTCTACTCCAGACTACAAATTACTCCCCGTAAACAAGTCTCTCATAGGTAGATTAGCATGAGAGAGCCCCCTCCAAGGCCAGTCAATCCTGTGTGAACCATCACATCTCAGAGCCTGCTGAGACGAGCACCAGGCACAAGGCCTGCTGGGACCTCCGGGAAATGGGGGCCCCAGGAGCAGCTCGGTGAGAAACAAACAGGCTGCCACTCTCAGCCATGTCCTCAATCCCGTCTCTTCATCTGATAGCAAACTGTAGTACTTTTGGAAACCAAAACTTGGTGAGCCAACAAATATGAAAAAAGGAAAATATTTTCTGAAGCCAATGCATGCTTTTACAACCACGTGAGCAAGGCCGTTACAACAAGTCCTAAGGCAGACACTCTAAAATATTTGCCAGGAGACTGTCCGACTTAAAAACACGATTCAGCCAAGCTTTATTTTTACAGCCAATCATTAAATATGGATAACTAGCTTCAGGTTGTTTGAGGGTCTGGGCGGGGGAAGGGGTTTGTTTGTTGTGTTGTGTTTTTATCAGCACATATAACCTCATATATAAGTATAGCTTAAACCGAAATTTCACAAGTTTCTATGACCATGAAGCACTTTTAAAACTGTGATACAGTGAATTAGGAATTCACAAAGAAATTAATTCTTGGATTAAAGCAGAGCAACCAAGAGTTTGAATTCATTTTTAAAGTAAAATTCATCGCCTTGTGTCCAGTGTAATCTCATTTCTAAGCAGAGCAGCATTCATACGGGTACTTTTGACATCTATCTCCCAGAACTAGCCTTCTTATCTTGGAACATGTCTGGAGGACAACCAGGGTGATAGCGAAATTCTTCTGCAGGGACCCGAGTCTTCTCCAGAGAGCTCGTTCTCCGTCCCTCCCCGTGCCCTTGTCTCCCTGCCATCCCTCTTCTCTCACTCCATTCACACCACTTCCAGTGGCAGAATTATGAATCCTTGAACAACACTTAAAATGTTTAGCAATGGTTTTATTATTTGGTCTCTGATTATACACCCTGCTCAGAGTCACATTTTCATTAAAAAGTAAAGGTTACTAAAGTTCAACATGTGTTCAGCATTATTTTAAAAGGCATTACTCTCTCGAAATCTACAGAGAAAATGCAATGCTACAAACCTAGAAGCTAGCAACCAAAAGCGTACACTCCATGGATTTGCTGTTTCCTTGAGATAGAAATCTTCACTTTATTACAGCAGGTGTATTTCCTCCTGATTTTGGTTAGATCAGCTTAAAATAGGAAAGGAGCCATGACACTACCACCAAAAGAACATTTCAGTTGTAAACTGAACACTGTACTTATGCAAGATGTGGTCTCTACCTTCCACAGAGGCAGACAACATCAAAATGCCTTCATCCGAAAAGATTAGAGAAAAATCCGACAGTCGAGCTGGGAGGATTCTAAACCCTTAAAAATGTTTAGAGGAAGGAAGTTTTGATACCAAGGTCTAATATGAAACAAGGAATCCATTTTCATTCTGGCCCTAGTATAATTTTTTTTATTTTTTTTACTTTTAACTGTACCATCCTGGTATGGTCCCTTCCTTTCGCCAGAGGCAAATCACTAAGTGACTTAAACTCTATCCTCCCACTGCCTCTCCCAGTCCCACCCAGAGTGTGTGTGTGCCCGCGCGTGCGCACGCGTCCCTCTTACTCCCCTCCTCTTTAACTTTTCTTCCTGTTTTAATAATACTTAGTTACCCCAAAGTGTTGCTGTAAGGATTCATAAGTATGCTAAGTGCTTTGAAGATGAAAAGCAATATATAAATGCTTAAGTATTGCTATAAAAGTTCAAGTAAATGAGCTCATAGCATGTGATTTAAATGGAATGCATGTGAATACACAATCCACTGAGAACCAAACAACTAAGGAAGCTTCAGCTAAGACTCATAACCCACATGACATTAAGCCTTTAATATCATAGAATGTTTTCAGAGCTGAAAAGCTCTCAAAGACCATTTAGTACAAGTCCTTTATTTTACAGATGGAGAAAAGAGAAAGTCACAAATAACCAATCCAAGGCACAGGTATGGGATCAGAACAGGCAAGAAAACTAATCTTTTTTTTTTTTTTTTTGACAGAGACCACAAGTAGGCAGAGAGGCAGGCAGAGAGAGAGGGGGAAGCAGGCTCCGCACTGAGCAGAGAGCCCGATTGGGGGCTCGATCTCAGGCCCCTGGGATCATGACCGGAGGTGAAGGCAGAGGCTTCTAACCCACTGAGCCACCCAGGTGCCCCGAAAACTAATCTTTTTAAGTGCCCCACCAATGCGTCTTATACCGCTCCATGCTACCTATAAGACGTCATATATATGGAAGAAAATAGCATGTTAAATACTCAAATTTCACTATTATCTTGAAATGTTGATAGTTTGTTGCCACACATCTAGATATTGGTTAACACACTGATTTAAGATTGAATTCTTTCTCACCAGCGTAAGAATCCTCCTGTAAACGTATCGACTTGTATTTGTATATTTGGAGCTATTTTCCCGTTACAAGAGTAGTTGCGAGGATCTATACCTGTATCTACAACATGTTCTATTGATCCTCAAAAAATACTCCAGGGTTACCCTGTGGGTGGGAGAGGCGGTGAGAATATCTTCAACGGATCCCAACCGCAACAACTGCGGAAGTTGGCAAGAATGCGTCCGTGACCATCAACGTCAGTCCCTAAACTGACAGCTGTTCTTTAGCAAACTTCTTAAATGAGACTCTCTGTGCTACTTTGGAATTATATCTTTTTAAAAGAGACATGTCAAAGTATCTATTAACAGGGTAATAATACCCGGCACCATTTGGAATGTCACATAACCAGTGAGCTCTGGCCCTGGATGCTGGTAAGGAATTCATCTTATTACCAACCCAGTAGATCTGTTTTGGTTTAATGAGGCTGCCTTAAATTCTCTCCAAGTAAATTGGGGCCCTCAAAGTTTAGTGGGCATCCGAATCACATGGAGGGGCTTGTTAAAACAGATTTTTGGCTCCATTCCCAGAGTTTGTGATTCAGTAGAGCCAGGGTGGGTCATCTGAAATATACCTGTTTGGGGTGGGGTGGGGGGCAAACCTACTGTGCATTTCCAATAAGTTTCCAGAAGGTGATAATGTGATTTGGGACCACACTTTGAGAAACAGTAGATTAAAGAAAAAACATGCAAATAGGAGTCAGCAAAGTTTTGGCTCCACTTTGATTAGCTGCCTGGGTAGAAGTCTGTCCTAAGTGCAATAAGAAGTTGGTAATTAAACAGGTAAAATTAATCTCTGAAGGCTGGAGTTCACAGATTAGCAAGGCCAAATCTGGCCCACAGGTGTTTTATTCGACTCACATACTAATTTTTTAATGAATTTGGTGTCAACATTTTAAAATTCATGATATCCTGTATAAAAATCCAAGTCCTGGTTTTTATCAATAAATCAACTCCCCAGCTTGGGGTGGGGCCATCGATGTCCCTGTTACACAGGGTACCATGTCTGGATATCTCAGTCTCCATCTGACCTGCTTCATTTGCTTATACTTACTACTGCTTTTGACTTTGTGTTCCCATGCAGATCATAAGTCTAAAAATGTCAAGCTTCCAAACAATGTTTTCACCTTAGTTATCAACTAGACATGGCTTTATTAAATAAACCAGACTTGTCACCATTCATTCCATTTCACTGTATTCTGTTTGGAATCTATATATATAAGGAAGAACAGAGTAAATCTCACATCATTGACTTGTATCCCTAGAATTGGCCAAGCAATTTAACATTTTTACTTCCTTTTAGAATAGCTAAATATTATAATACTTAAGAGTCCAAGCAATTCAGAAATAAGAAAGCTTAGATATATACATTATTTATCAAAATTGTATTTAAGAAATATATGAATAATGACATTTAGATAAATAATTTTGAAGTGAATAATATTAAAATTGAATTTGAAATGAATAATAATTTTGATAAGTAACAAACTACATTCTCTTTATTTTTTTTAAAAGATTTTATTTATTTCTTTGTCAGAGAGAGAGCACAAGCAGACAGAGGGGCAGGTAGAGGCAGAGGGAGAAGCAGGCTCCCTGCCTAACAAGGAGTCCGATGCAGGACTCAATCCCAGGACCCCAGGATCATAACCTGAGCTTAAGGCAGATGCTTAACCAACTGAGCCACCCAGGCATCCCTCTCCTTATCTTTTTAAAATAATTCATTTCTATGTGTATGTGATATTTGAATTTTGCTACTTAAATCTTACTTCTCACCCAAGTTTTCTTACCTTTATTTATTTTAAAAATGTGATCTATTGTGTATACTTTTAAAGATTGTTCAAATCCATTTTGGAATGAAACAAAATAATACTAAATTAAATATTCACATTAATCCTCACACACTTATAATGAGCTTTTTTGAGAGACCAGTTCAAGTTCTGCATTAGTTTGCTATGGTTCCAATGTAACTGACCCAACCTGAGTCTGCTGCTTGTAGCAAACGAGATCATGGGGAATAACTTCCAACGCTGTGACTCCAAGAGCAAGGGTGAGTGGGTTCCTTTTATTTAGGGTTGGGATGAATATTTAGATCGGGAGCCCTGTCATCACATGTAGAGGTGGGCATGAGGTGGCATGTGCCCCATAAGGAAACGTGCCCCCCCAACACTGTTATGTAAATGAGGCTTGAGCTCCTCCTTGGCACGGATTTTAGTGTTATGACTAGGTGACCATAACTGTTGGTCATTCCATGGGTCACTCAGTGATCCATCTGTGGAGGCATAAGTTAGGGGTTAAGTTCAAACTGGTCTGGGTGGTGTGGGTCCCCGGAGTTCTTCATGCAGGCTGTGGTGATTGCTGGAGGGCTAGTTTCAGTTTCCATCACAGACGCTATGCTGGACAGTCTTTTGCCTGAGTCAAGAGATAAACTGGAAAGAAGAGCTTAAAGAAAAATGCAGGACAAAGGTCAGTGAGTACAAACAGGTGAACAGTAAATTAGATCTTGGAGTCCAGCTGGAGACACCATGACCAGCTTCACCTGGAAACTCACTAGAAATGCCACTATTGGATCTCACACCAGAAATCCCAAGAAGGGGGTCCAGCAATTTGGATTTTACCAAGATCCCTTTGGAAAAGGGTCTTTCCCTTTTGGGAAAGATAAATAAGCACGTTGGAAGCACGTTAAAGTTTGAGAACCACCACTTGAAGACATCAAATAGGTAGATAATTGAGCTTGTGCAGAGTCAAGTGTAAAGTGAAAGGACTTCATGAAAATGATTCCTGAATAATTTTAAAGTACAATTTTTTGGTCAATGTTGTTCTTCCCTTTTCAGAACATAGAAACTCATCTTTTTCATTTTTCTGAAGAAACTTTTATATTTTAGAACCTGCTTCCATCACTAGCTTTGGGAACTGTAAAGCATATTTTATTTTCCACTGATAGAGGAGGCCACAACACTAGTGAAAAGGGCCAAAAAGTAAGTCTACACTGTCATTTTGCTTCGTCTATTGTTAGTATTCTTAAAATGCCAAATGTCTAAGGACCATCTGGGCAACTGAGTTAAAATATCCTCCATCTTTTTAATACTTCCCACCATGGGCATGAGGATACTCGGGATGAATCAAACGATTCTTAACCATGGATGCTTTCAAGTCACTAGGGAGCTCTGAGAAAATATCCCAACCTAAGCTTCGTTCTGAGACATCTCATGTTGGTTGGCCTTAGATGGGACCAGGGCCACTGGTGGCTTTTAAAAGCCCCTCAGGTGATTCTCACATGCAGTTGATGCTGAGAATCCCTGCTTACATCCTCCCAGCACTGGAAGTGACATAAAAACCAAATTTGAGACCTCAGCCCTTCTCTCCCTGTGGATTTTGAGGCTACCTCTCCTGACATTTGAATAGCTAGGTCTAGTAACTAAAAAAACTTGAACAACTGAAATGACCCAAACACAGTCACCCTGTTTATACCAAGCCAAGACAAGAATTTGTGTAAATAATTCAGGTTTCCAAACACTTTTACCCGATAATTAAAGCCAAATTACTTTTTCTTTGGCCTGAAATTTTGGTTAATTGGCTTAACTCTCCACGTGGCTCTTGGGTGTAGACATAGCCCATAGTAAAAATATTGCATTCTGTTGTTTGCTTGACCTTGGAAGAGGAGGCGGTGGAGGTGGTAATCAGTCCTTAATTTTACCTCAGGGGTGGAGTGTTGATACAACCAAATCCAAATGCCTATCTTTGGCTGGATTGTTACTTCTGAAAACATCAAATTTGGATCAGGATTCAGAAAAAAATACTAATTCCTTCTCTCCATCCCTCAAATGCTCCTATTTATTTATTTATTTATTTATTTACACAGCTCCTGGTAATTTTGTGATGATGCCCTCTTCCTACTATTTCCTCATGGCAAGCTAAAGGACCTTTGATTTTTGATCTTTTGATATAAAAACATACATTACAGCCATGCTTTTGTGGGTTTTTTTTTTTTTCTTTAATTTAGGGAAGCGGCAAGAATGTGTGAAACAATCACATAGTTCATATTTCCTCTTAAAAGCAAATGAAAAGGGCAACTCACCAGAGTTCCTCACTAACTTTGGGGACATTTTCTTTAAAATGAACCAGAGAGAGAGGAGAAAATTTAGAAAATATTTAATTCTATCATATTCACAAAATCCATGACATCAGGAAGATCCAGCATTTATTTTCAAAATCTCAGCAGAACAGCTCTATCTATAGCTGCATAAAGATCTGAGAAGGAATCTTAATTCCATCCACAAACTAATTCCCTAACTTCCCTAAACTTTGTTTTGTCTTCTGTAAAATGATCTCACAGGACTCTTATGTAGATTAAATTAGATCATATATATAAAGCTTTTGCCCAGTGCTGGGCAAGGAGTATAGAGTCAGTAAGTCTTAACTCATCCTTATCATTACTCTAGGTAGATTCCCTGAGGACTGGCTTGGCTCCACTTCTCGAGCTCTTCTTACCAACCTGGGGTATTAAACAATCCAGAGAAGGTTATGTGAGCTGTTTCCACAGTAGATAAAGTGACAAGAATAAGGAGAGAAGTAGCAAACTCAAAAACTGCAGGGTATGCGAGGACTGCCTAATCAGGCTTCTATAATGTAGCATTCACTTTGGAGAAAGGACCCCTACATACGAGGGCAAGCAATCCAATGGATCAGTAATTCCAGAACTGGAGGCTTTGTGTTAAGAAGAAACTGAGAGAGCATCTTTCGTGCTGACTCTTCCTGGATTCTGGAAGGATGGCACGAAGACTTAACTTCAGCAGGCAGTAAGGGTGAGCCAGCGCAGGCATGCAGATGCCTTCCGGGGCACCATCATCTCTTGGAGAAGTCGGCCCCGAGCTGACCTATTGACTGGGAGCCTTGGTGGGACCACCCTGACCAACAGCAACCCCATTTCCTGTTGCACTGGGATTCCTCCCCAGGGGTTTGCATTCCAAGCTTGGCCGGATTTTCCCTCCCAGGCACTCCCCCAGGCTCACAGCCTGAGGAATTCTCTGGCTGTAAGAAGACGCTCCAAGAGGATTGAGGATGGGAACAATTTTAACTCACAAACAGATCTGAGGGGGGGATGTGGCTGTGTACTCCCAGATGAAAGAGATTTAGGCTTGTGAATCTCTCAAAATAGCAGGAAATCAGACAAGAAGGGCCTTGTCCCAGAGTCACAGCCTCACTCAAAAATTAAAATAGGTCTGACCTTTGTCTGTGGGATTGTGTTGTCACCGTCATATTTAGCTGCTCCAGCTGAGGACTTCTGAAACCCTCCATCTGCATGTGGGGAAACTGCATCTCTTGGTGAGGAGGTGGTCTCTCCCTGAGCACAGCAGACCCACTTATTCAGGGTGGCACTTAGCTGGAGCTCATGGCTTCAAGAAAATGGAGTTCACTGAAATTCCGATTTTCTCTTTTCCCTGCTCAAATTAAGTTAGAAACAGTAAAAAAATGACAGAGAAATTGAGGTTCTCCAACCAACAACGAAGTTATGTTACTGTCATCCATGTATTTACTTATCTCTGAGGGGACCTGCAGAGACCAGATCTCTTTGTGTGGCTCCTCTACTTTGAAAGCCAGCTGTTGCCATGTTTGGGGACTTTGGGGTATAGCTTAGTTGAGCAGGATCAACAGAATAGAAAGCAAGCCATTTATATCCAGCAGGCCCCTACGTCAGGAAGAAGAATGTTGTTTTCTACTTCTATCCCTGCCAATGAGTCACTGCCTCAAACTCAAATTATTTCTCTGTGTCTCAGTTTTACCTTCTATAAAGTGGGGATAATAATAGCCATTCCTCCCTACTTTGTTAGTATATTGTGAGTAGAAAATATTGTACATGTAAGCCTTGGGGAGGAAAGGCTTAAATCAAAGCAACATTATTGCTCTTGCTTCTCGGTAAATAGTCTCCATGGTAATCATAGCTTTCTTTTACTAAGAACCCCTGCCACCTCTGGACTGGTAACCTAAATGTTAAAAGATGAACATCACATTACAGCTTTCGAAGGCCTCTGTTCTTTAAAACTTTGCTCTTACTTCACGTAACATTGATTGTGTTTAGACTCATTTACTTCATTTTGCCAAAAATAATTTTGTGTGAGCAGCCTCACCTAAGATACAACAGGAGCAAAAGTGAACATTCTGATCATTAAATACAATAGAGACGAGTTTAAGATGTTAACTCTCAATCTCAGAGCATAACCGTCCCATGAGACAGTGGTGCCCGTTGCCTTTTCTGATTTGCTCTTCTGTTGGTCTTTTGACCTGGAAAGACTAAGGTGGCACCACTCAACTCCATGTCCTAGCCGAACCCCACCTACTACAAAGCATCCAAACTTGCCATTCACACCATCAGATTCAAACTCCCCCAAAATAGCCCTTTTTTATTTAATATTCAGAGTGACATATAACACTCAAACTTGGAATTCTACTTCTAAAATTATCTTTTATTGTGGTAAAAGACACATAATTAATTTTCCCATGTGGTTTTCTGGGATTAAAGTACATAACTTTTATCAGATTCTCTCATTCTCTCTCTCTCTTTTATTTTTTTTTTTGATTGTGCTAAAACACACAGAACATTAGATTTGTCATCTTAACCATTTTTAAGGACATAGTTCAGTAGTGTTAAGTATAATCACATTATTATACAAGAGCTAAATTGCATGTTAACCATTTTCAAGTGTGTGGTTCAGTGGCATTAAGTACATTCATATGATTATGCAATCATCACCACCATCCATCTCTAAAACTTTTTCATCTTCCCAAAGAGAAATGTTTTTAATACTTTTATTTTTTTTAAGGTTTTATTTATTTATTTGACAGACAGAGATCACAAGTAGACAGAGAGGCAGGCAGAGAGAGAGGACGAAGCACTCTCCCTGCGGAGCTGAGAGCCTGATGTGGGGCTCGATCCCAGGACCCTGGGATCATGACCTGAGCCTAAGGCAGAGGCTTTAACCCACTGAGCCACCCAGGCGTCCCCCAAACTGAAATTTTATACCGATTAAATAACGTCTCTCCATTTCCTTCTTCCCCCATCTCCTGCCAATCATCATTCTACTTTCTGTCTCTATGAATTTGGCTACTTTAGGTATCCTATGTAAATGAAATTATGTAATAATATTTTTCCTTTTGTAATTGTCTTATTTCACTTAGTGTTGTGTCCTCAAGGTTCATCCATGGGGTAGCATGTGACAGAACGCCCTTCCTTTTTAAGGTTGTCTAATATTTCATTGTACGTTTATATTACATTCTGTTTGCCCATTTGTCTATCAGTGGATACTTAGCAGCTTCAACCTCTTGGTTATTAAGAATAAAACAGCTATATACATGGGTGTTCATATCTCCTCGAGAACCTGCTTTCAGATCATTTGGATATATGCCCAGAAGTGGGATTGCTGGCTCATAATATTTTTGAGGACGTACCATACTATTTTCTGTAGTGGCTGCAACATTTTACATTCTCACAAACGGTTCCCAGGGATTCCAATTTCTCCACATTCTTGCCAACACTTGTTATTTTCTGGTTTTGCTTTTGCTTTGTTTTTTATAGTAGCCATCCTAATAGGTATGTTGAAATTCTGTTTTTGATAAGAGTGTAATTGATAGAGGGGCTAAGATCAAACATGATAGGGGCACCTGGGTGGCTCAGTGTGTTGAGCCTCTGCCTTCGGCTCAGGTCATGGTTTCAGGGTCCTGAGATCAAGCCACGTCGGGCTCTCTGCTCTGCGGGAAGCCTGCTTCCCCCCCCCACTCTCTGTCTGCCTCTCTGCCTGTATGTGATCTCTCTGTCAAATAAATAAAATCTTTAAAAAAAAATGATACAGGGAATTCTCATATATTTGTATGAGATATATCTTAATAAAGCAGAATGGCTAGGGGCCATCTCAAAGAATTGTACTTCTTGGTTACCCTCACTCCAGCTGAAGGGGAAGTGTATCAAACGCCCACAAAGGCCGGTGGGGGTTTCCCGGCCAACTCTTAAGTCAGCGAGAGCAAACAGAACCGGAGAAGAGAAGAAAGTCAGAGAGAATTGAATGCAGAGTGCTCCCTACTTGCACCATACACGGAGCATTCAAATCTCCTGGTGACCCCGAGAGGCACTTTAGCATTTCACTGTTTTGCACACTTTTCACTATGGCACTGCCTGACAGAAGCAGATAAGCCCCAGGAGGAAGAATGGGAGGGGTCTTCTCAGGAACTGGGCAACAGAAAGGGGAAAACATGTATGGCTAACCCTGGTCAAAGGTAGAAATTAAAAGAATAAGATGGGAAGTTAAGCCTAGAAAAACTGACTTCCTTCTGCTCTTCCCACCGCCCATCCAAGATGATCACCAACAGAACGTAACATCAGTTCTTTGTTCTACTGCTCACTTCCCTTTCTAAATTGCTGATGTCCTCACTCTTCTGTCCCTGGGGGCCTAATGCTTGGCCTGCTCTGCGCTGACTGACCGCAGACCCCTTCTGCGAGATTTCACCCATCTTCCACCCTCTCTCTTACTTAGGCATCCAAAAAATATTTATTGGGTACCTACAAACAGTTGAAGTCAATCCATAGTGGATAACTTGATTTAACAGTTTTTTTCTTCCCTAAAATTGTATTCAAAGCAAAATTAAGCTCTTCCCCAGTGGCGTACCCAGCAAAGGACAACGGCAGTGGTTTGTCCCCAGTACAAGCAATTCATCATTGTCCAGAGAAAATTTTAAAAATTAAAAATAAGAAGAAGAATTTTAAATAACAAACTAAAACAAATAACAAACTCAAAGGCATGTGGCTCTTTATGTTCCCCATGCTCTGTCGACCCTAAACAATGTCAGGGATAAAATACTCCTCCCACCCAAAAATATTGTGCGGGCGCAAGTTCTAAATGATTGCTGTGGTTATTGTTGACTTTTAATGATACATATGTAGTCTTCAAATACTATTATTTAATAAACACAATATTCTATGTAGAAATGAAATCAAAGATCTCCTATCTGTACACTCAGGGACTTAACTGCCCACACTTGTTTTTAGAGCAAGTTCAAAAATGGTTTGGAATCCTTTGAGCTTGCCTGAGGGGCAGCCAGTGTTACCAACCCCTGGAGTATTTCAGCTTCATATGTTTAAAACAATAGATCTTTCCAAAAAACAAACAAACAATGATTATGAAGAGCAGGAAAACCCGAGTCCCTTTAACTCTGCCTCTGGAAATAATGGAACAAAATAAAGTATTTTTCCTTTTCTCAAGAAATCATTAGTGTATTATATACTAACTTACATACATATAGCTAAAATATTTTTGTTGTGTAGTATTTTTTATTTTAATTATTTGTTTGCATGATTATATATATTGCATTTTGTTATCTTTGTTTCTCTTCTGACTACTATGAGTCATTCTGTATCACAATTGTTCTGAAGTACATTTTTTATGTGGGGTAATTAAAAGTGATGAGTGCTGGGTGTCAAAAATACTGGATACGTGACTGCTCTCACTATTTTTTTCTAATTGGTACATGATTCACTATTCAGTTATCCAACAAAGCATCTGATGTCTGCCAGGCACCAGACTCAGCCAGTGACATAAAGGAACCAATAAAACACAGATCAAGCCCTGAGGTCAGTGTTTCTGGGATACAGCAAATTGGAAAGGCCCTGGTTATAGCTGGAACATGAGGCCTAACCGAACATACTGATACAAGTCTAACTCAACAGGGAGTTAGGGAACAAATTCTAGAAACCCCGGGACCAAACTGATCAGGTCCCTTATTTCATTCATTTACCCATAGATGAGAGGCCTGGTATATACCTAAAAGAAGGGGCCTGATATTTTTCATGTCTACCTAAAAAGATACTTATGAACCTTTTCTAATCCAGTTCTGTGATTATGTTCAAGAATGCTCACTATCATAATATCCCTTTATGCCATGTCAATAACCATGCAATAAGTAACACAGGCTTATGCAAATCAAATGCTAATGGAGACAGTTCTCCCTAATTATTTTTGGTATTCTGTGTTGCAAAGTAGAAAAGTATACATGGAGAGCTTCCTCCTCTTCTTGCTATCTCAATGATCAGAAAGGATGAGAGAGGGAACAAGCATGAAATTTAAAAGTTAAAAGGAACACAGGGCCAAAGGAAGTTTTCAATATATTTTTATTTTTTCCATGCAACTCACACACAGACATACAGGTATGCACATCTATAAACCCCTCACTCCTTTTGGAAACCAGAATTCCCTCAATTCTTTGGGGAAAAAAAAAATCATTGGGGCACTTGGGTGGCTCCACTGGTTCAGCGTCTGCCTTTGGCTTCTGGAGTCCCCGGATAGAACCCCCCCATCGGAATCCCTGTTCAACAGGGAGTCTGCTTCTCCCTCTCCCTCTGTTCCTCCCCACACTCATGCTCTTGTGCTCTCTCTGTCTCTCTCTCAAATAAATAAATAAAATCTAAGAAAAAAAAATTTAAAAAATAAATCATCCAACTGAATCTGAAATACAAGAGGGCTGATTACTGCTGAGCAACTAAGGCCCAAGAATTTCCTCTTCAAAATGCTCTTCTGTAGTTATGATTGATTGACATGAGACTCCATATGCTTTTTTCTTTTTTCCTTATGGACTTTGGCAGAGGATTCCATTTCTTCCGAAACAGAGCACCTTGCAACCTTCTGTGAGAAACTGTATTGGTGGTCCAAGGGATAATGAATGAAATTGAGCAAAAGAGATTTTAGGTTGAAAATCAGGGAAAAAATATACCTGCAGTGAGTCCCATTATTCTGTAGAATAATCTCCCAGGGGAATCGGTAATGGCCCCCATCACACAAGTAATTCTAAAGGAGCACAGAAAAATATTGAGAGTAATTTATGAGGAAACAGCATGTATTGGAAAAGAAGAAAGAAAATGACCTAATTTTTCTGTCCGTAAATTTTCATGATTCTGCCTTGAATGGCCTCTTCGCACATAATATCTGACAATTTGGGTATGAAAAACTCAAAAACACAAAAATTATCTTTGGCCAACTCTTCGAGGCAAGAGTTAAAGAACTTTAAAAGGAAATAGTCTTGACAATAAAAATCATATGTCAAATTATGATAAGGTACTCATACTTCTTTGTACACATTTATATACTTCTTCAGTGTGTGAGGCTTATTCTAAGATCAAAATTCAGATGTGTTTCCCCGGTCGAGTCACTGTTTCAACATCTCTGTCACTGCAGCTGATCCTGATCCTGATGCTTCCCGTTAGGAGTCAAATCCCATTTTTTTTTTAAACTGAGACAGGAAATACCGCTCGGTGCTGGAATACACATGAAAATCAGAACGCTTTCAAAGATGTAATACAGGAAATCAACCAGAGAATATTCAAATAGTCACAATATGCTTAACATTTTAAGCATTTTCTTCCTCTTTTAAACAAATGCTGAACAAAGCTTCTTGTGTTTCAAAAGTGAACTCAATGGACGCTCAGAATGGCAAGTCCACATAGTTATTATTCCTTCTCTTCACACTTAATTTCCCTGGCTTTGTAGGAGGTTTCCAGGACTTTAAAGATGGCCTGTGGACCACTTCTATGCATTGATGTTTCAAGTCCTGTCTTCATGGCACAGATAGAAAGTAATATCAGTCCTTGATATCGACCATTTGCTCTTTTGAGTTCCTACAATACGGGGTGGGGGGATTAAAATCCTAAGTAAGAAACCTGTTTATATTTCTGGAAAAACTTACAAGTTAGGCGGGAAGGGGTGATGTAATGCTAGTAACGTAAATAACAATACAATGTTATCTGTGTTTCCTTACCCATAAAACACAGGTTACCGTACTTACCTGATTGTAACAGATAGAAAAATGATTATTGCAAAGCACTTGGCACAGTGCTTGACACACAGAAGTGTTCTGTCAAAATATGACCACTACAGAAAAACTGCCAGTTAGGTGAATTTTTTTTTTAAAGTCTTGCTTGGAAGTTGGGGAGAAGCAGAGGTCAAGGGAAGGTGAGGCCATCTGTGGCAACCCAGGAAAGTTTCTTGGACAAAGCAGGATTTACACTGGGCTTTGAAAAATGAGGAAGACCAGCCAAAAGGGGAAAAAAAAAAAAAAAAAAAGTCCCTGTTCACTTCCCGAAATGGCAATTGGCAGGACTGTCCAAGTTGATGACACATTCTTTCAAACTTCTTTCTTGAGTGATCCCATGGCCTGATTTCCCATATCTTTTAAACCTGTTTTGCCAGGTAAGTGCAAACGTCAGACATCACACCATTAGTTCATTTACAGTCCAGTCCTAATTCAATTTGGTCCCATTTCAGACTCCTCCATAGCACAATCCAAGAGCACTCACCAGCCAGATAATATCTATGGAATAACACCCAAAGAAGCTTGGAGAACAACAGGGAATTGGGTTTCAGAGTGCACCTAAGCTACATTTTCAATAAAAGTCAAAGCTAACCAGGTGATGCCTTTCTAGTCAGGATGGACCAGTGACAGCCCCACACCCTTTGAGTCAATGGGAAATAGTTTCTTAATTCACTTTTGGGAAATGTTGCCAGTGATTCAGCACTATACTGGGACATCATAAAGGATATTTCCCTCAACAGCTTCCCCACCTCCTTGTTAAGAGATGAGTTTCCCAGGCTGTAGTGTTACCCATAAGTACCCCTCCTATGATAGGAGGGCTTATCAACATTATTGAGACTCTAGAATGCTCTTTGAATAGATACCTTATAATTAATTATCCAAGCTGGAAGCCTTTTGAGAGTACATAATATTAATAATTGTGCCACAAAAGCAGACATAAAGAAAGAATGTTCCAGGCAAATCAGGATATACGGTCACCGTGTCTCAAGGTTTCAGGGCCCTGAAGATATTCATTTTTCAAGCATTTGTTAAGCAAATACTATGTACCAGACACTATGATGTATGCTAGAAATAATATATTAACTATCTTTGCCCTAGAGGTCTCGGGCTAGTAGGGGAGACAAACACATAAATATGCTTTATAAAGCTCTGTAGAGGTCAAGGAATCTGGCGCGTACCTAAGTCAGCTTGAAGAGTGAGAGAAGATTTCCTGAAGTGCGGACCTGCCCACGCCTTCAACAGACAATGAGTAAGAGTAACCAAGTTCTGGCTGAAAGTCACTGCAAACCAGAAGTATTTTATATTTATTAGTCATTTACTGGATATCAGCTACTTTGTATATAGTATCTCATTTAACTCGTACTTCTGGTATTTCCACTTTACAGACAAGAAAAATGAACCCAGAAATAGTAAGTAATCTTCAAGAAGTGGCAGGTTTAAAACAGTGAAAGGACGTATGTCCCCTTCCCATGAATCTTATTTTGACCAAGAGAGCACAGCGAAATGTGACTTCCAAGGCCAGGTGCTAAGAAGCCAAGCAACTTAAAAAAAAAAAAAAAAGAAGAAGAAGAAGCCAAGCAACTGCCACCTGGTTTGCTGAAACACATGTGTTGGATCCCTGAACTGCTAAGAACATATCCCACAGCCTGGTGACTGGCAGGCTGGAGCAGCCACATAGAGTCATCTGGCAGATAGTACCAGCTGAGCGTATCCTTCAGACATCCCAGCCCAGACATCAGATAGATATATAAGAAGTCATCTTAGAAGTGGATCCTTGGGGCACCTGGGTGGCTCAATGGGTTAAAGCCTCTGCCTTCGGCTCAGGTCATGATCCCAGAGTCCTGGGATCGAGCCCCACATCAGGCTCTCTGCTCCTCAGGGAGCCTGCTTCCTCCTCTCTCTGCCTGCCTCTCTGCCTACTTGTGATCTCTGTCTGTCAAATAAATAAATAAAATCTTTAAAAAAAAAAAAAGAAGAAGAAGAAGAAGTGGATCCTCCAGGGGTGCCTGGGTGATTCAGTCCATTAAGTGTCCAACTCTTGGTTTCAAAAGCTCAGGTCATGATCTCTAAGAGTTGAGAGATGGAGCCCTGCATCAGGTGCAGTGCAGGATCTGCTTGAGTCTCTCTCTTTCCCTCTCTCTGCCACCTCTTGCCAATAAATAAATAAATCTTAAAAAAAAAAAAAAAAAGTGACTCTTCCAGACCCAGCATGGGAGAACTGTCCATACTCACCCTTTTCTGTATCCAGACTGATAAAATTTGTGTCCTTAAAATGGTTACTTTCTTGTATCACTAAGTTTTGGTACAACAATAGTAACTGGGTCATAGGAACACATGCCTAAGCAGGTAATAAAAGAGAATTCAAATCCAGAAAGTCTGGAATCAAACAAAACAAAACAAACCCGAAACACACACACAGTGCTTTGTTTTTGTTTTTGTTTTTGTTTTTACAACACAGTGATTCAACAATACTCTTTAATTGCAGCTTCCCAAGAAACATGACTTCTTTTGTATACATACAAGCTCCTCTGGGAACTGACACAGAAAGTTCAGTGAAGTGATTAGAGATGGATCTGGAAAGAAAACAAAAATCCATCAAGTGACAGAAGTCCTCATAAATCACATTAAGGTGTCCGAAGCAATAGGAGGCCATTGTCACATCTGAAAGCAGTAGAATGTTCTACTCAGCATTGTGTTTTAAAGGGATCACTCTGGCATTTATGTGGAAGACGATCTTGAGGGGAACAAGATTGAGAACATTTGGAGCCTATAAAAGCAATTCAAACAAGAAATAAGTCAATGGCAGTGGCAGAACAGAAGAGGAAAAAGGGGGCTAAAATCTGGAAACAGCAGCTACACGGATTACTGACCATTCCACCAAAACTGCAGTGAGAGAGAAATTCAGAAACAGGGGAAAAGATTAGCGAATGACCTATAGTGAATATTCAGGGCCATATTTGCCAAGTTCATTGAAAGCACTGTTGTATCTTTCATTTCCTTCTCTTCCCCTCCCTTTCTCTTCCCTTCCCTCTTCTCTAGTTCTTCCCTTCCTTCTCTTTCCTTCTCTTCCCTTTCCTTTGAGACAGTGAAAGAGGAACAAAGCATGATAGGAAGATTGCTACAGACAATCACTTTGAGAAAATAGAACTATATTGTCAGTCATGACAGCAAAGTTCCTCATTATTAAAGAGAGTGAAAGAAAGAGGAAAGCTAGAAATAGCCTTAAGTTTATGAACTGGAAGTGGGAATATTGGTGTGAACTCATAGTTTTAGATAGATAGATGATAGGTAAATAACCATATAGATAGATAGATAGGTAGACAGACATAGATTTACATGTATAAATATACATATATGTATCTGTATGTACATACATATAGAATTTCAGCTCTGTTTTCCAAGAGAGTCTAGAAGCAGTGACATTCCAGTAGCGATGAACACTTCAAGAACACATTTTGGTTTCCAAATAACATTGTCTACCAGAAGGAACTCCTTAGATAGATAATTGATTTCAGTACTTGGGTAAGGAAGATACAAAATGAGTTTGGATTATCTTGTTGTACCAGAAAGAAAGGAAGTGCTCAAAGAATGATGTAAACAATGTCAAAGAGACATGAGAGTCAGTTTATAAGGGTTCCTACTGGCCAAATCTGGAAAACTTTGAGAACCAGAATAAATAATGATAGTAATAAATCACAATCCATTGAATAAAATAGGAACCCATCAATCTACACTGATATAAATGATCGAATGAATAAATTAAGGAGGAGAAGATGCTCTATCCAATAGTAGAAAACCAACTAATAAATGATAGAAGTAGAAAATCAGCATCTGATAGCATATAAGTGATTATTAGTCTAGGCAGGAATCAGGGAAGAATGCTAAGTCTGGTCAATGCAGGCTTAATGAGTCTGAGGCTGTTGATATAATTCTGAAGTCAACATAAAATCTTTATCACCTACAAAAGGAGAAGATGGTAATTTTAAGGTGGAGAAAGCTGGCCACTTGACCAGGTCATCAAAGTTGGCATCCCCAGGTGTGGGGATGTGTGGTTGCCTTGTGCTTCCATCATGTAATCAACTTGGGAAGAACACAGCATCATTTTTAACGTCTTCCTACCAAGCATGGGTGATCTGAGTCTGGTTATAAGAAAACCTCATAAAGGCCCAGGTTGAGGTGGGGGCATCTATCAAATGAAACATCTATACTCTTCAATCTGTCAAGATCATGAATCATAGAGAAAGACTAAGGAAATTCTCCAAATTAAAGAAGACTAAAAAGTGGTTGAAAAAAAATAATAATAATAAGTTCAATACATCTTTCTGGGCCAGGAAGGAAAAAGACACTCTTAGAGTAACTGTCAAAATTTGAAGGGTGGCTGTAGATTGCAAGGTGGCATTGTATCCATTTCCTGATTGGAAGATGATTTAGGATCAAAAGGAGAGTATCTTTGTTTTTAGGAAATGTTCACTGAAGTTTTAGGCATCGTGTCTACATAAGTCCATGAGATATGAAAGTACTTTAAACTATTCTTTCAACTTTTCTGTAAGTTTGAAGTAATATTTTAAAAAGATATTATGTATTTATTTGAGAGAGAATGAGAAAGAGAGAGCACAAGCAGGGGAAGGGACAAAAGGACAAGCAGACTCCCTGCTGGGGGTGGAGCAGACGTGGGGCTTCATCCCAGGACCCTGAGATCATGACCTGACACGAAATCAAACACTTAACCAACTGGCCACCCAAGAACCCCTTTAGTAATTTTTTTAAAAAGTTAAAGAGGAAAAAAAAAAAAGTTAAAGAGAAGTTAAAAAAAAATTGTTACACATATGGAAAAAAAAAAGTATAGATGGTATGAATTTCCTTCACAGCAGCTAAAATACAAGGCTTTTAATTCATTATTTTTAAAAAAAGAAGTTAGAAAAAAACAAAAAAAACAAAAAATAAATTTAGGGGCACCTGGCTGGCTCAGTCAGTGGAGTGTGCAACTCTTGATCTTGGGATGTAAATTTGGGCCCCACGTTGGGTGTAGAAACTACTTGAAAATAAAATCTTAAAAGAAAAAAGAGAGAGAGTCTATTTTATATGTATTAGATGCTAAGAAAACCATCAGGCACAGATGATAAAAGGCTTTGCAGTTTTGACTCACAGATCATTGGCATTTAAGCAAGGAAAGGAAGGAAGGAAGGAAGGAAGGAAGGAAGGAAGGAAGGAAGGAAAAAAGAAAGAGGAGGGAGGGAAAGAGGGAGGAAGGGAGGGGAAGAAAAAGTAAAAAAAAAAAAAAAAAAGGAAAGGGAAAGGAGGTCACGGTTTTCAAACTGCCCTTGCCACAATTTCTAGGAAATGACTCAAGGGTTCATAAACATTTAGTTCAAATTTCATTATAAAAATATGCTTTCAAATAAACAAACAAAATATATAAAAACAGTAAAAATACATTCAACAATATATAAAAATTGTAATTTAAAAAGAAAATCTACACTATGCTGAAGTATGTTCTATACTGAATAAGAAGCCACCAACACACGAACTTACCATCTCTATATAGACATTCAAATTTACTGCAAACTCATTATTTGCTGATTAGGTAGAGCTCTGATTTTTTTTTTCCTTTTTATTCAAGACAGCTTCTATCCGTGTAGCTAAATTTATAAATTCAGTTCCTAACCCCTATTGGTATGAATTGTAACTTTTCTTTAATCAATTTTATTTTTCAAATAAAAATACAGAAATCAATTGGATGGTAAAACTTCTATAATCCTACAACTCTATTTCCTAAATCCTCTTTTTTAAAATTCTTTTCTTTTTTTCCCTAAGTTTTTTATTTTAATTCTAGTATAGTTAACATATAGTATTGTATTATTTTCAGGTGTACAATGCAGTAATTCAGCAATAATCTTTTCTAACTCTTGATTTCAAATAGCAGCGTTCATAGGAACATTCTGTTAACATGATTGACTTTATAATAAGCAAATACGGTAAATTTCACCTTATAAAGAAGTATATTAGTAAGATCCTGTTTTTATCTTTTATATACTGATTTTTTTTCTAGCAGATGTCTAAGGAAAGAATTATAAAAATTGCTAAAAATTATAACAATCAAAACAATGTACTGAATTAAAAACCATTTGTATAAGATGTTGCTTTAAAATAAGTCAAAGGATAAGATACATTTCCTCTTTAATTTTGTTAGGTGATTAAGAAGAATAAAATATAAAGGCAGCTCACCCTAGAGAAATGTGCCCTTAATCCTTTAAATGGCATATTTTGCCAGATAATCTGGAAGAAGGTAGAATTAATGACTGATAATGAATTGTGTATCATTTGACATCTTTGACTCCTTTGTGATATAAGAACCTGTGTTATTTTCATCAGTCAAAGCCAGCTGATAGCTGTAAATAGACTCTTAACATCTTCGAATCACATATTTAATTATTGGGTTTCTCCAACACTTGCAGGCATAGTAATACATCAATACACACCCCCCAAAAATTATTTTGTTGGAGAATGGTGCCTTAATCCTCCCAAAACCTTAGCCCCTTGGTTTTTAACCAGAGAAATTTCATACCTTGTCCCCTCCTGACACTTGGCAAGTTGAAGATACGTGCTTACCACCTCTTGGGGAATGCTCCTGACAGCTGGTAGATAGAACCCAGCGTTGCTCCTCACGCACCCGGCAAAGCACCCGACAGCCCTCACAGCAAACTGTCCAGCTCGAAGTATCTATAGTGCCAAGGTTGAGAAATCTTGCCCTAGAGTGCATGTTATTCTCTGATAGAAGAATCCAGAGTAAGTTTTTAGACTGTTCTAGATTCATACCTGAGCTTCTAAATGCTTTTTTTCTGCACCTCCTCTTTCTTCTTAAATCACCAGTGATGGATTGGTCTTTCAACTTCACTTCCTGTTTAACTCAAAAATGGGATTCTATGCTGCTGAGACTTTTCCCCACCTCCCCCCAAATTCTAAATTATTTACTCTTCCTTGTGTTTAAAGAGACAGGACAGTAAACAGAAACCCCTTTAACGAAAAAAAGTAATACACAGTACAATCTTCAGTTTTATAGGTCAAGGGACTTGGCTTTACTAATTCAACCACAGGGTATCTGTTCAGACAGCAGTGATTTCCATCCTGTTTACAAGAAGGATTCCTGTCATTGTTTTCTTTTTACACCCAGCCTTACACTTTAAATTTTAAAACACTTTGTCCAAATTGCATTTAATCATCTATTAATCTAAAACATAATTGCTAGAACCACTGAGCAATAACTAATGGAGCTGCCCTATGATGTGACAGAATTCTCGTAAAGAACCTTTAGCTAGAATGACTGGCTCACATAATCCTATTGATGATAAGCCTACGATTTCTATCCGTTGTTTTGAAACATTGACAATAGTTTGAAATTTCTCATTTCTGCCTTCGTGGAAGAACTTCGTGGAGGGAACTCCACTTTGTGGAGAAACTCCTAAGAAATTAATTAATGATTTATGTCATCATAACGTCAATACGCAACGTTGGCACATTTCATTGGATGTTTCTTCCAGGTCGGGACTGAGATTTAAGAAGACTAGAACTAATGAAAAAGAACAGAGCTTGTAATATATCCTGAGATTTCTTGCTGGTTGGGGTTTAGATATAATACTGGTGAGGAACAAATTAGAGAAAATAGAGTTGGAAAGTTTCCCAAGGAAATCTCCACTAAACTGGTGGTAATATACAATTATCTCCAGGATAAATTTAGTCCAAGGCAATCGACATTTCATTTAGGAGCAGTTACTCCTGGTTACTGGCAAGAGAAACTGGGAGGTAGGTCTGCATTCCAAATAACTCCTGCCCTTAATGCATCCCTAGGTCAGACAGTTGTCACCCGTGAGTTGACTTCAGTCTCACGACATCATCACATTCCCGTCATAAATTCTTGGAGAACACACCCACTCTCTAAACGAAGATTTGGGAAACTCTATTTATCAGCAAGGTGGGTTTCTCTTCACCTGAATATTCTCAGTCATTCTGTGTTTATTAGCTATGGAGCATATAAACTTCTCTTGAACTTCGCATTTGGGGACTGTCTTACTGCAGTCCTCTCAAGTACACCGATAACATGAAATATTCAACTAAAAATGCCATTTTCTGTGTAATTCCACCAATCAGTACAACTGCCTTATGCCCCCAGAAAACATCTGTGTCCTCATCAGTATGTGCAATTTCCAGATTCTCAACTTTTAATAATAGCAGGATGGATGGCTTTTCCTTTTCACAAGTTATCAGTGTTAACCAGACAGAAGAGAATTCATTTTTGTTAAATGTCTCTGAAATCCTCACTAAAAGGAACCGAGTGGTTTTCCATCAATTTCCTTCTGAACCGGGCGTGACCTGATGATAGTTCTCAACAATACACAACGTTGGCACATTTCATTGGATGTTTCTTCCAGGTCGGGGCTGAGATTTAAGAGTTGAGATTTATTGACCAAAAACCTTGCAGAAATTGCACGCTAGATTTTTATTATCTATCTCTTCCCCTCTTCACCTTTGCCCCAGGCAACTCAAGATCAGTTTGAATTTCCTAAATTAGATTCTGATTCAGCAGCAAATGCCTTCAGTTACTTTCCACTTAGCTGATTTTTGGAGGGATTTAGAAATGACAAATAATGATCTTTCTTTATTAAACAATTTTAAAATAGCAATTACCTTTAAAATGCTTTCACATAGATGAGCTTGGTTTGAATTTCCTGAGATGGCTGAACATTTGTTTTCTTGGGTTTCCACAAACGGTAAGGTTTCACCTGGAAACATAATTGTAGGAAACCATAGTCATCCTTACTAATTTTTAAAAATGGCTAAATATATCTTAAGGCCAAGATTCTTCACCAGTAGAGCTCTCATTAATCAAGTTTGGCAGTGGAGATCAATGATGTGGCTGTAGTCAGCAGAAGATCCATTCTGCAGAAGTTACACACCTGCAAAAGATCAATTCTTTTTTTTTTTTCCAAAAAATTGACTCCAAAAAATTCCAAAAAGAAGAAATTATCTTTTAATTTGGTAACATCCTACAATATATTCTGACTCACTGGATGCAAGAGGCCATTTTTCCAAAAAAGGAGAAAATCAAAATGATTTCTATTTTGTACATTAAACATATTAAATATTTATAAATAAAATATATAAACAAAAACACATTGAATATATATAAATTTACTCTAAGGATCAGCACTTCCTTTAGAACTGGTCATTGCTGGGGTGCCTGGGTGGTTCATCCTTAAGTGTCTGCCTTTGGCTCAGGACATGATCCCAGGGTCCTGGGATCGAGCCCCACATTGGGCTCCCTGCTTGTCTCCCTCTCCCACTCCCCTCTATCACTGTGTCTCTGTCACATAAATAAAATCTTTTAAAAAAAAGAACTGGTCATTGCTAATTATCACCCTAGATTTTACATATATATGTGTATGTGTAAATACATATGCATATCTCACATATGCATATATGTAAATGCATGATGTTCGTTTGTTTATTGTACAATAGGCTCTTCATCCGGCAGTGAATGGTGAAAATGGCTATAACTTCAACCAGTCAGTGCTCAGAGGCTACTAGAAGTGTGCAAGAGCTCACAGTCCATCTCCAGAGGCCTGCATCTGCTAGGAGGAGGGCCAAAGCAACAAAGGAACAAGCAAGAGGTGCAGATGGGGAGAAGGGTCTCTGAAATAAGCAGATACCATAAAAGCCAGTCTAGCAGCATGGGGGACTTCTGATCTCTTCGGCGACACATCAGAACTGGCCCTCGTGGATGAGCCAGGCATCAGCGTGCTGGTAGAAGGGCCCCTTGCTAAAGGGGAGGGAAAAGCTATAACTGAGAGCTGAGGGTGATCTGTAGAAACTTTGTAGCATGGAGGTTATGAGGCCCCAGTCTGACCTAGACTGGCCTCAGTTTACCAAACTCACAGTGTTACTAAGAGGTTTAAGTGAACTACTAAAGAAGGAACCTGTAAAGAACCACGAATATAGTTAAGCTCTCCACAAGTGCCAGTGGTTCTAATGACATTATTGTTATTACTATTATTATTACTACTATTATTATTATTACACCATAAAACAAGTTATAGAAACCATTCAGAACCTACAAAATGGTGACAGACACACACTCTTCTGTGTGTCATTTTCTTCATTCAGTTGAAATAGTTGATTTCTAAAATCACTCTTTCACGGGCACCTGGGTGGCTCAGTTGGTTGAGCCTCCAACTCTAGATTTCAGCTCAGATCATGATCTCAGGGTTGTGAGATCAAGTCCCGTGCCAAGCTCTGTGCTCAGTGTGGAGTCTGCTGGAGATTTTCTGCCCCTGCCCCTCCCCCACGCTCCCTCCCAGGAGCATGGTCTCACTCACTCTCTTAAATAAGTAAAAGCTTTTTAAAAAATCACTACTTCAGATACTTAACATCTTTTTGAGTCTACATAGTAAGGAAAAAATTGTCATATGGCAGAAATATTTAAAAATCCTGGACAGAAAATTTCAGGTCATCAGCCTATATCTAATTTTGTGGGAAGAGAAAAAAAAAAATGTATGTAAATTAAGTTGTGAAAGACTACCAATGCTTTGCAAAATCAATGCTTTATGAAAGGACTCCACTTGTACTGTTAAAAACAATTCGGTATAACTAAGATCTCTTGATGTTATTATGGAAATCTGGGTTTGAATTCCAGCTCTGCTACATAATTACCACTTGGCTTAAATTATTTAGCTACCATTTTATCATCTGTAAAATGAAGATAATAATGAATTTTCCTTAAGGTTATGATAAAGCTAATATACAAACATGTATGGAAAGTACTTAGCATAATAACTAGTATTTAGTAAGTCTACAAAAGTGGTATCATATGATATATTATTAGAGAAAAGTGCAAATATTCTTGTCCATTTTTTTAATTTTTTAAAAATATTTTGGTAGAAACCAAGGTAACATTTATCTCTTGAAAAGATTACTGTTGACCTTGAGCAAGTTGTAATCTCTCTGACCCTTGATTATCTTATGCATAAAATGGGAAAGTACTGCCTAGAATATTGTGAGAAGTTATAGAAGGGGTTCTAGCATGATGCCTGTCCAAAATCAGAGCTGCTTTAAAGTTGGTGTGATTGCAATTTATCACACTTAACAAAACATTATTTATATTTAACTATTTAAGATATAAATATTTACCCTCTTTTTAAAAAAATAATGAAATGAACAGTATTTACAGTTGCCCTTGTTTTTTGTTTTTTTGTTTTTTTTTTAATGAACATATAATGTATTTTTATCCCCAGGGGTACAGGTGTGTGAATCACCAGGTCTACACACTTCACAGCACTCACCATAGCACATACCCTCCCCAATGTCCATGTCCCCACCACCCTCTCCATCCCTCCTCCCCCCAGCAACCCTCAGTCTGTTTTTTGAGATTGAGTCTTTTATGGTTTGTCTCCCTCCGATCCCATTGCCCTTGTTTTTTTAAGGGAGGAGTAGGATGAAGGAGAATAGGCATGTGACTGGGAGGAGTGGTGGAAGATAGTTCTGAGCACAGTGATCCCCAGCTTAATCTACTTTCCTTGATGAGGTTATTTGTACAATAGAGAAAGCATTCACTTGTTTGTAAAGTGATCAGATTGAAAGTACCAGTCACTGTGTGTTGAAATACTTCTTTTTACTTGTAGATCTCCAGTCTTTGCTTTTATGTGCTGCCTGACAAGTGAAGTGGAATGCTGAAGACCTTCTCTCAACAAATTTAAGAGGGGATAGAGCAGAGAAGAAAAGAAATGTACTTAAAGAAATGGTCCAGGACTTCATACAGGTGACACATGCTTGGGGGTGGGGGGAGATTAGTTTTAGTAGAGGCAGAGCAAGCTTGAGATTTTTCCACAACGTGAAGTTGGGATTCATCCCAGGTTGGATCCAATTAATGCTAACAAATTAATCCTGACTGGTTTGCTCATTTCACCTAGACACATACAAAAATCATCTTCTAAAGGCTCCAACTGGCTGATTGTTCACAGATCTTCCAATAGTTTTCCAAGACTACCAAGTACATCAAAAGCACTGGATTGACCTCATGTGTGTAAGTGGGCAATGAAAAAAGAGTAACCAGCAAGATTGTTGGGTATAGTAGATATGCTTCTTTAATTAATTGGCATTGCTTCCCACAAACTTCTAACCTCCCAGCTCTGGTATTGGCATTGGAAAATAGCTAGTCATCTCTTTCAGCCACTAAGTTCTAATAACCATTGCCTGCCTGTTTCAGGTTCTATATCTTCTTGGCCTTTGCTCTCCCTTTGCTTGTATTTGGCAAGGAAAGAGATTCAATAGAGCACAGTGCCCTGAAAAGAATCCGCAAATGCTGTATGACCTTGGGCACATTCATAAAATGCTCATCTGGAAAATGAAGAGAATTTCTAACTCATAAGGTTTGAGAATTGAGTTAATTCATGCAAAATGTTTAGAGTTGGACCTAGCACAAGATAGGTGCTATTTAAATTGGGAGATCACATGTCTCAGTTTGCCTCGGAGGGTCCCCATTTATGCTTGTTTTGTCCCAGCTTTCCATTAGTTTGGTATTTGTCATTCTTTTTTTTTTTTTTAAGATTTTATTTATTTATTTGAGAGCCCGAGCATGACATGAGAGGGGGTGGGGTCAGAAGGAGAAGACTCCCCACTGTGCAGAGATTTCCCAATGTGGGACTCCATCCTAGGACTCCAGGATCATGACCTGAGTTGAAGGCAGTAAGTTTAATCAACTGAGCTCCCCAGGTGCCCTGGCATTTGTCATTTTTAAGGCGTCCTGGTTTGGATGATAATTCATGTGTCCCACCTGTGCAATATAGTAAAGCTGCTATCATTATCATCATTATCAGCAAATTATACACATGTATTTCTGGTAGTTCAGTGGAGTCCTGAAAGAATGCACAAACATACTTAGATATTAATACATGTTGAAATATTCTAGAATCAGAATAGTGTAACAAAAAGAATTCTTAAAACATTTGTTGTGTGATTTGATGGAATTTACCTAACCTTTCTCAAATCCAAATCCTCTACAGTAAAACCACATAATATATAGCCTATGAACTCAGTGATTGTAGTATCCATGAGAAAATATGAAAGATAATAATTTATAAATTACAGCACTTGATATAAGTGAAACATAATTCTTGGACTAAAATTTAGATTGAAGTATCATGTTTCCATAAATGCCATGTTCAGAAACTGGTTCCATACGGCCATAAGACTTCTAAGTACCTCGTATTACATATGTATCACTGAATTTATAATATTTGGTTAGAAAAAAATCATCAGTAATCAAAATGATCTGTTGCTTGGCCATGCACTAAGAACTCTTAGAACTTAGCCGTTCCTATTTCTTGGCTTGCTTGAGCACATCAATATGTACAATAGAAACAGTAGTTAAGTGCATGGGTTAAAGCTATTGTTTTGCCACTAATGAGCTGAATAGCATTAAGCAAATTATTTAATGAATCTAGGCCTCAATGAGGGGAATGCTATTACGTATTTCACAAAATTATAATGAGACATAAATGAGATCATGATTATAAAAGTCCTAGCACAGATACCTTATTATGCTTGATACATAGTAAAATCTAAATAAATGTTAGTTATTACATCTAATTTTAAAGTTATTAACAAAGCACCAAGGTGAATTCAATCTTTCTGTTTTAGAATACTTGTTATTACTGTGGAGTAAGAGGTTAATGGGCAGATAACTTAGCTTCAGACCCTAAGAAGACAGAAAGGTTGACAGGAAGACAGCAGTTGACTCTGGTTGACAAATATTTATTAGGTAATTTCTATATGCAGAACATTATGCTAAGCACAGTGGAGTACAAAAATAAGTAAAAGTTGACAAGAAGCTTATAACAACAGGAGTCTAACAAATTATCCCGGAAAAAAAGCAGAATATAGAAAGTGGCATAAGAAAGGTACAATAAATAATATTAAAGCTCAACAAAGATTATAATATTGAGGTTAAATTTTAAAGGTCTCATGGACAGGTCCATGGATGGTGACATTTTGGATTTGCTCCAAAGGTGTGAACAGGCAGAAGGGAAGGCAAGAATGTTCTAGGAACTGAAGAAAGAAAGATTTATTCCCAAATATTTAGCTGTCTGTTGGAATCAAAGTGTACTCATGGACTATTGATGTGAAACTTAAAAACAAGGCAATAGATTTTTGAAATCTCTGTATCAACCTTGCTCTGGATAGTCTACAAAATAGTTACTATTCACTCACTAAATTGTATCATTTTTAGCTGTACTGGGGGTCTCAGAGGTCAAAGACATTTGACCCATACTGAATCTTTGAAAACCACTTCAAGTAGGATGACCCAGCTTTTTATATTATATGTTTTATGTATATAAACACACATTAGAATCATGAGAGTGTATGCTGGTACATTTCCTAATAATATAAGTGGCATAAAGAGAATCAGACCCTAAATCATGCCAATAAAACTAGTTTGAATTGTTATCCAATTCAGTGGCATTCATTCCTTTATTAGAAATTTGACAAATATTTTGGAATATGTACCAAGAACTGTGAATAAGGAATTAAAAACTAAGGACTATGGGCCTTTCTATGCCATTATCCTACTGTAAACATAAGGGAATAAAATTGGTTCATAATTCCTATAGCCATCTACTGTGAATACCAAAATCTATTATGTCTGCTGTTTTCACTCCATTTCAGCTGATGTGGTCTTTTCTAAATGGGTTTATTTTTTCAGATAGATTTTGTTGTGGTGGTTGTGGTTGAATTTCAGAAGATGAGAGTCTCTCCTTACATTTTTAGTTGGGCTAAGGCACTATAAATTATCACTATTGAAAAAGCTTCATGAGTATGCATTGAGTAAAATAGAGTTGCTACTTTTATCTAATGGCTAAATTTAGCTTTTTAATGCAAATTAAAGCAGCTAATCATTTATTGACAGAACTGTTTTCAATCCTGACTACAAATACATATATTTGTTCTCTAATGATAATTATATTTTCTCCTTTGGTAAAACATCTCATTTCTGCATTTTGACATCAGAAAGAAACATAACTGGGATTATAACATCTCCTAAAACTCTCATTTTCAACCTCAGATTCTTCAACCCTCACTAATCTGATGTTCTCTCTCTCTCTGTTTTATCCTTCATAGATGTTTCGCTGAAATAGCAACCACTCTTGGAAAATAAATGTAGGCCAAAGATTTTTTTTTAAAGATTTTATTTATTTATTTGACATAGAGAGAGATATCACAAATAGGCAAAGGCAGGCAAGGAGAGGGGGGAAAGCAGGATCCCCACGGAGCAGAGAGCCCGATGCAGCCGGATGCTGAGCCGGATCTCAGGACCCTGAGATCATAATCCAAGCGGAAGGCAGAGACTTAACACACTGAGCCACCCAGGTGCCCCCAGGCCAAAGAATTTTACATGATTTCAAATTGTCCATCTACAAAATTACTTCAAGTCACTTCTACACATAATCAAATCAATTACTTTGGTCTTCAACCCAATTAAAATAGCACTCATAACTTTTAAAAGTAGAACCACTTGTTGAATTAGAAGCCTTCAAATTAACCCAACCTATATTCATGGTATCATTGACTTAACTTGGATGCCCCTTTGTTTCCAAAGCATGACATTTAAGAAAAGATATAAAAGGGAATTTTTTGTTGAGAGGCAGATTAATTCTTTTTCATGGTATCCAGAGCTACGGGCAAAAAGAAACTTGGAATAGAAAGTAGCTCTGGTATTCTAGTCCTAGAGCTGATTGATTCTGAGAAAACCTTTTAACTCCTTATGAAAAGCAAATAGAAATACTTCTTCATAAATACCTTATAGATATATTGCTTTAAAAATACCATAAATATTATTGGTAATATCAGGAACAAAAATAACTTTATGTTTTAAATAAATACTAAGTCCTCATTTTAGTATTCAAAAAAAGGGGGAAATTAGAGTGTTGGCCTTGAATATTTCTCGGGGAGACTGAGACAGTCTCAACCATGCTCTGCTTACAATGTTTCTAAGACCAAGGAAAATGCTGGAATAGTTAGGTTGTTTGTGTGTTTAAATAGTCCTACTTCTGTTATTTGGATCATCAAAATAGTAACATTGAGACAACAACAACAAAAAAGTCTGTTTGGAGCAGAGGAAATCACTCCAAAATGTGACTGAGTGTAAAGCACGAATATTTAGGAAAATGAAGAAACTGGCTTGGGAGGGCTGTGAACCACCATCTTCGGTTCCATTTCATTCTCAGTATTCCTGATGATACTTATTTTAATATGACCGTTAAGCATTCAGAATTAATGAAGTATTCAAGCTGTATTTTATCTACCCAGGAAGGCTTTTTTCCACATTTCTCAGTAGGAAGGAATAAATGAGTTAACCCAAGATTTTTTTTTTATTTTTACCATTAAGAATTTATTTTCTTCTGTTACACTATTATGAGGAAGAAAATTCAACTCCTATCAGCCCTTTGATCTTTCAGTGACAGAGCAGATGACCTCTTGAAGTGGCTTTCAGCCTCAAGATTTGGGTTCTCTATTCTTCAAAATGTCAGAGATCTTTGTGAAGTAAGGCACAAAAGGAGTGCTGGGTAGAAAATGCAGGTGTAGGAAAGGGGCAAATTAATGTTCATTATCCTCCAATTTATCAGGGTGGTGCCATCATCTGCAGTACTATTGAACCCTGCTGAGCAAATAACATAAACTCCAATAGGCACCTTCTGGAACAGAGAGAATTAGGGCAGCGTCAGTCCTGCTACTGTTCCTGCCAGCAACACGGTGACACTCAGGAATACACGGACATGGGTGTCTCAACTTCAGTGGCCTGCACATTCAAATGTGTTGGATACTGACTGCCACTGTCTTTTCCTCCACTTTGAGTAAAGGGAAAGCTAGAGACATCCCTTCCTGACTAAATGGTCTCTATATTCAAAAAAAAAAAAAAAAAAAAGTAACTACTGTAAGGAGAGAATAAAGAAGCCAGTATGTCTCTATTTCTATAATTACTTTTTTTTTCTAAAATCTGAACTGTACAATCTGTGAGTACAGGCATTCCAACATCAGAGTTAGGTTCTTGAATTCTGTATCACTCTATTACCCCCCAAGGAATTTAAATTTAACATAGTTTGCAGCTTAAAAGCAGCATAAAATAAAATCTCAGAAAATGTCATGGCACCGCATCAAATATTTAATGTCAGGTTCCCTTATGTTCATTGCATTGCAAAAGGCAACCGCCAATTATGCAATTTTGGAATGATATTTTACTTTGTAATTAAAAACCAAGTTCCCAGTGCTTGGTATTTGTAGCACATATGTGCAAAGCAATTGCTCCTTGGGAAGGAAAGATAGTATCTTTGCACTTTGAAAGACCTCTGCCTACCATGCTGTTATAAATGAGCTGTTCTCTTTTGTCAGCATAGTGCATGAACTCCACAGTTAGACGTATTATAGAGGAATCACCAAAGAGCATGCAAGCATAAGCCCGTTGTTCAGAACTTGGTGTGAATTTAATGACACCATTTCTTAGGTCAGTGTTACAGACATTGTCTTCCTTTGCTTATAATACTGAAAATTCCATCTGATATGTTCTCAGCTTTTAATTGTGTTTTAACCCTAAATTGAGTTATTGGACTATTTGAATATAATTTGAATAACAATGTACCAGTTGATAGGATGCTGAGGAAAAGAAGAGACCTGTAAAATTGCCAAAAATATACCATCTTGTTTATGGTCTCTTGCTTTGCCTTTTACCATGCTTGGAGAAGCATGCATTTTAATGAGGTCTCTTCCTTTGAGGTCCATCCTTCTTTATGAACCACTCGGTATGTTGAGACTGCGGGGCTTCCTTCTTTCTGACACAATGTAGCTTTCAACTTGCCTAAATAAGGAGGAGTACTACAAATCTTTAGCTATTATTTCATAATTTACCTTCAGCCCAATGCAATAAATGTTCTATCTTAATGAGGTCCAAGAAATAAAGGTACAATCATCAATGTAGACATCTTAGCGAATGCAACACTTCAATTGGATAGTAATGAACCTCAATATCCACAGAGCGAAATTTTTCAGAAACCAAATCTTTATTCCACATGCGCCAAATCCTTTTAATGTTTGAACATTAAAATCGGAAATCATTCTTCAATTATTACACAATTTTCTACCACCTTAAATAGGACACATTGACTGCAATAAAAAATTTTTTCAAAATGACTCAGGGGCACTTGAGAGCATCAATCACTGATTGATTGATTACATCAAACTCTGATGTAAGAATGACCTCAAGACCTAAGCACTGGTTTCCCTCTTATTAAGTGACTCCAGGCAATTGTTTTCAACTTACTGTAGTATTTTATAATTTTTGGTGACTTTCTAGCCGCAGAGAGTTTAAACTTTCCTTCTTAGTCTTGTCATTGTGAATATGAAGAGTAAAATGTTGCCTCCTCCTTAGGACTTTTACTCTACTTTGGACTCAAGAGAAGTTGTTAGAGCTATATAGGAACATGCATCCACAGACACCAGTTAAGGACTTGGGGGGCATGTCTATCGGGAAAGGTACAAGCTTTCTTGTGTGGATTTGGCAACGTTCAGGTAGTCTATTCAGAGACCTTTATGGCTGAAGTCCTAGTCTATCATTTCAGATAAGCAAGCTACTGGTTTCTTGAGTTCTCCACAAAAAGGGTGTATTAAGATGCTATAACTGACTCAAACTTCAGAGAAGGCGGATAATTATTATTGGTTCCTAGAAAAAAGCTTTAGCAAGATGGAGTCAGTTGTTTTTTTCTTAACTATAAAATAGTTTATGTAGTAAACAAAACAAAGCCAGAAAAAACACAGCTGATAGTTGACTTTTAAAAGAACTCTTCCTTGGTTGATACTCTTCTAAATTCTAAACATGTAAAACTATTATAGGGTGTTTTTTAAAATACTAGGCCTATTTTATAGCTTATTGATGGTGTTGAGATGATAGAAGTATAAGAAACCACTTATAACACGGTCCCACAGTATGGACTCTAAAAGTACTGTTTCAGCAGAACTCCTTTATCAGGCTGAAACCATATTCATGTTTGTACAGTGTAATATTAGGAATCCAGCACTATAAAAACAGAATGCTAGATTAAACAGTTAACCACAGGGAGGTAATTAAAACTCAGGAAAGAGGAGCAAAAAAAGGGCTTTCATTTTGCATTCTATATTTCTGTACAGTTTAACATTTTTAACAACATATGTATGAGTATATATGAATGCATATATATGCGTGTAGGTGTGTGTGTGTGTGTATGTATAATTGTTTTTCAGCTAAAGAAATATTTTGATTTCACATAAAACCACAAAAAATAGATAACAAATTTCATTTCAAACAAACAAAATAAACTTCACTTTACTTATTGTGGGATGACTCAAATACAATCAGAATTTTTCTGCTTGCTTATTCCTTAAATGTATTGAAGTTAGGTGTTATATCAGTTTGCCGCTGAACAAAGTACCACAAAATGGGTTGCTTAAAAAAAGAAACATTATCTCACAGTTCAGGAGCCTGGAAATCCAAAATCAAGATGTCAGCAGGATTGGTTCCTTCTGAGGACTATGAGGGAAGGGTCTGCTCTGGGCCTCACTCCTTGACATACAGATGGCTGTCTTCATGTTCACATGGCATTCTTCCTATACTTGTATCTGTTTCCATATTTCACCTTTTTATAAAACCACCAGTTATATAAGGGACTAATTTTAAGTGGATTACTTCTATAAGACCCTGTCTCCACATGAAGACATATCCTTAGGTACTAGGAGATAAGACTTCAACATATGAATTTGGGAGGGACTCAGTTCAACCCATTCCAGGTGTCAATAATTCATAGACTTCATGGAGATCTGGTCAATCTGACGATTTTCTGCAATAGCTTTGGACCCACTGCCTCCCCTCTCCCACCTGTGGGATGCCGCAATAAGGCTTGAGACGAGGACCAAACCAGGCCCTGACTTGTGCCTCCTTTACAGTCCAAATAACCTAACAAAAGGTTTAGGACGGGAAAAGTTGAGTAGCCCTGCGAAAGGGTCTGTGCTATGTGTTGTGCGCTCGCCTATGTGACTTCCCACATGCTTGCTAAACAAATGAGAACAATTCGGTTGGGGTCAAAAGTTCATTGCTGGTCCTTGCTGCCCTACTACAGCCCATAAATTACTTTCAGGTTTGCTGTATCAATACAGAACAATTGTACTGGCATCAGCCATTTGGCGTCAGGAGGAACTCGTGGTTGTTTAACTAGACACAGCTGTATTGCTTCTCCTATTATCACTATATATATGGCCTTAGTGCTTTGAATAAACTTAGCACTGCTGGACATCCTCCTCAGTGCTCCTCCGGCCCCCATCTCTTTGTCTCTTAACTTCTTTTCTTCATCCTCTTACCCTCAGGTTCCTGGTCGATTTGTCACGCTGGCTGCGATACACACCTTCTTTCTCTTTCCTATCAACTTCTGCTTACGATTTTGGTAAAGGTGGGCGCAGCCACATGCCACTTTTGTCATCAGGCCAGTCATGTTTTTAGGGAAATAATTCAAAAGGTAACTGGAAAATCTCTTTCTATAAAGACAGAATTTTCCCTGGAAATTGAGAGTCTTGCCTACATAGTGCCCACACAGACCCAAATTGATGATTAATTTTTTCTTTAGTGAAGACTATTGCTTGAAAACTCATTTCGTTAGGGCTGGCACAATAGCATGTTAATGTGTATTTAAAAAAATATATATGTATATATATATTTTCCACACATGCACATACCAATGCTGGGATTTTCATTTTACCTAATCTTGAATGAGAATTTTACAATGAAAGTATATATCTTGTTAACTTCTACTTATATCTTTCTGATTCTTATTTTCTTGGTTTCTTACACTAAAAGATCCCAAACATCCCATATATCTTATTTTAAAAGGAAATTTCAAAGGTAATTGTTTTTATAGAATCATAAAGTAAAAAGAGGACCTTTACAATTAGCCATTGCAAACCTTCATTTCACACAGAAGGAAACTAGACCCAAAGGGGTACTGCCTGGTGATACTGAGTTAATCACTGGAAGAAAATGGTTTTCCTTAGGTGGAAGACCCCTAGGCTCCATGCATGTCTTCTTAATATTTGCAATTATGATCTAGCTTATAAAAAGGAACCTTGGGCCCCTGTGTGGCTCAGTTGGTTGAGCAGCCAACTCTTGGTTTCCACTCAGGTCATGATCTCAGGGTTGTGAGATTAAGCCCAATGGCGGGCTTGCTGCTCAGCAATGAGTCAGCTGGAGATTCTTTCTCTCCCTCTCTCTCTGTCCCTCCCCATGTGCTCTCTCTCTCTCTCTAAAGTGAATAAATAAATATTTAAAAAAAAAAAGAGAAGAAGAAGAAGGAACACTTTTTGACAGAGACAGCACAAGCAAGGAGAATGGCAGGCAGAGGGAGAGGGAGAAGCAGACTCCCTGCTGAGCAGAGAGCCCACCGTGGAGCTCCATCCCAGGACCCTGAGATCATGACCTGAGCCAAAGGCAGATGCTTAACCAATTGGGCCACCCAAGGCACTCTATTTAAAATTCTTTTTTTTTTTTTTTTTTTTTAAATTTTCTTACTTTGGGGCACCTGGGTGGCTCAGTTGTTGCACATCTGCCTTCGGCTCAGGTCATGGTCCCAAGGGTCCTGGGATCAAGCCCCACATCAAGCCCCTACTTCTCCCTCTCCCTTTGCCCCTGCTTGTGTTCCCTCTCCATCTCTCTCTATCTCAGTCAAATAAATAAATAAAATCATTAAAAAATAAAATAAAATTTTCTTACTTTGATATTATTCCCCAATCTATAAATTATATCCTTCTTCCTGCCAAAAATGCCATCCACACTAAATCTGGAAGTGGAATGCTTGGCTAAATTTTCTTTGTGATGGATATTACAAAACCAGACAAATAATATTTTTCCAGGTATTTGGGACCTTGCCTGTTAAGTGAATTAACACTAATAACAGTTAAAAACAACATCAGCACATATATATACACTACTAAAAGCATAAATCCATATGATCATTTGATCACACCTGCATGTATAATCAATTTAGGAGCAGAAAGGTGGTTAGTTTAAATTCCATGATATGCTAACTTTGAAATTTTAAATGGATTCAGAATTTCAGGAAATGGTTCTGGTAATGCCTAAATAGTTTATGCTTTTAGCTATTGGATTTCATTTCAGATGTATCAACACCTAGTCCCAAATAACGAAAACTTCAGATGAGTTCAAATGGAATCCCTTCTTGTTTCAAACTTAGTGGTTGAAATTTCTCTAAAGATTTATAATAGGTTTTCTACTTTAGTAAACAAGACATATAAAAATTGCTTTAATTTTTTTTTATGACTGAAACATTACAGTGCCGTAGAGTTGTTGTCTAATGACAACTGCAAATACATGGTGATTCAAATCTGATTGGGACAGTGTAATACGCTGATGTGAATCTATGTTGACCCCAAGAAATGGGTAGCCCACAATTATTTTGTTGCTTTGTAGGCTTTGAAGTCAGTTGTTTTTCTGTGTGTGTGTTACAGTCTCTCATAGACACTCAGCAGAGGGATGGTGCAGTTCCATTCATTCCTCCGGCAGACCACCATGCGTCCTGCCGACTCCTGGGAATCATCTTCTTCGTATAAAGAAACCCTAGGAGAGTAATTCGTTTTATTGACAATGTGAAGGCTTCTAAATCTGAATCAAGATAATATACACATGAAACAGAAAGATTTCTTTCTGGACTCATCCAGTTTAATCCTATTTTGCAATTACCTACATGTTTTATCTAGGTCCTTTACATAAAAAAATAGGATAAAGCATTCCCTTGAAGCCCTAAATAGTTCCCTATTTTTTGTCTGCTGATAGTTTCGAGAATAATTATAATTTGGGGGTGCCTGGTTGGCTCAGTTGGAAAGGCATGCGACTCTTGATCTCGGGGTTGTGAATTTAAGCCCCACTATGAGTGTGGAGATTAGTAAAAATGAACAAACTTGAATAAAACAAGACAAAATAAAAAGAATAATTGAATTCCTTTTCAGATGTTAGAAATAATCTATTATATACTTTGAGGTCTAAGAAAATCTAAGCATGTAGGAGGAGGTTAAAGACCGTTAAAGGAAAGAGTGCTTGAAATTAAAAAGGCTGTCAAAAAGTTTCATCGTTTAGAAATCTGCAATCTAATGGGCTTTATTGCAATGGAATTTCTATACATGTATACATACATACATGCCCATGTATATACATACACATATACATACATTGCTTTAATAGGATTACTCTGGGGGGGGTGGTCATGCCAAGAAAACAATGATATTACTCCACCTGCCCCATAAAACACCTTACAAAACAATAGAAGGACCATCATGCTAAGAGAGAGGTTTCTAGCCTTTTGTGACAGAAGTATCCTGACTTACTGACAATAAAATTTAGCTACAGTTGGAAGAAAATGCCTCTTAAAAGGTAAATATGTCAAGTAAATGACCACTGGTTTCATTGCCCCCAACACAGCAAGGACAGAGCTAGCCCTTATCTCTGCCTTTCTGGGAAGCGACCCGACTGCCATCCCCCCACATACAGACCCTGCCCCAGGAGTCTGAGTCTAGCGGTGCCTGAAAGAACCAAGGTGACTCCCAGGATGGCAGGCCCTGTGGCTCCACCAGGCCACGTCCACAATGCCCCGCCACTTCAGGGCCAGAAATGTGTGCTCAGGCCTTATCCTGTGCTTGGTCACTTAGTGGGAGGGTTTCTACTATTCCGTCATTGTTTCATCTCCTGTCCTGCTCTACTGTGCGCAGCCTCACAGACTCTCAGGGTCAGTAATAAACATGTTTCAAGTATTAAAAGATTTTGATCCTCTCCAAAATCCAATATTATTCAATGTCATTTATAATCCTGAGGAAAATTTTCAGCCACAGAGAATTCATAGTTTCATTGATGCCTTGGAAAGGTTAACATTTTCCAAAAAAAGCTTTTTTTTCCATGAGTATAATAATATCTTCCATGCTTGGTTTCAGAGAAATATTATTTGAGGCAGACTCAGACATTACTTTTGTTACTTACATTCATAACTTTCCGCTGGCCTAGCTTTTCATTGCAAATACGTGCCAAGAACGCTGTCATAGGCTCTCTGGTGAGGTATTGTAGGCTTATTCTGTGCCTTTGCTCTATCTGATTCTTCCACCTTCATGTTCCCCAAACCCATCGCTGTCTGCTGTTCATAACATGACTTATCACATCTAATACTCTCTCATAACTGTTTACATATTATTCTTCCCTACAAGCTTGACATCTTCTTAACATCGAAACAGTCTTTCCCATCCTCGAACCTTCTACTCCAAGTCTTATAGCTAGTAGACTCACAATGAACCAGAAGGCCTCCTTCAACGTTGGTCCATTTTGTCATGTAGCATCTTGTCTCACTCACCTTCAGGGATGTTGTGGACATCATGTAAGATGCATGACCTGAAAGTATTTGAAAATGAGAAGAAAACCCTAGTCCAAGTACAAGGCACAGCTGTTAATCAATAGATAATAAACAATAAAATTGCTTTCTTTGAAGACTGTTAAAATTTTATGGATAATTTCTTGAGCCAATTATCCTAGCTCTGCATTGATGTCTTAAATGTATTAATCGATACAGAAAACAGCATGAACATTTCTAAATGTCCTTCTAAAAATTGTATAAGGCATGGAAGAAAGACGCAAAATTGATACAGAATATCGTGTGCATGGCTTATGCTAAGTGAATCTGTATAAGTAAAATTAGTCAAAAGTAGCAGGTTAACCAAGACTGGGTGGTAATATGGAGAAACCAGCTGTGATGGTTCATTTTATGGGTCAGCTTGACTATCCAGAGAGTGCTCAGATTAAACACTATTTCTGGGTGTATCTATGTGGGTAGTGCCTGGAGGAGAATAGCATTTCACCAGTGGACGCAATAAATCACCCTCCCTATGTGGGTGGGTCTTTTCCAATCCTTTGAGGACCCAAATAGAACAAAAGGCAAAGAAAGGAGGAATTTGTTCCTTTTATCCTGCCTCACTAATTGATTTGGAACACCTCATGTCATCTTTTCTGACCTCGGGACTGAATTTATAACCTCAGCAACCCTGGTTCTCAGGCCTTCAGACTGAGGCTGAATTATACCACTGGCTTTCCTGGGTCTTCAGCTTGCAGATAGCTGAACCCAGGATTTCCCAGCCTTCATAATCATGGGAGCCAGTTCCTCATTATAAATCCTGCTGCCGTCATATCAGACACATATGGAGATCTATATATGTCTATCTATAGATACATACCTCTCTATACATAGTTATATAGATATCCTCACACCTGTTAATTGGCTCTCATGGACAACAGTAAGTGTTGGCAAGAATGTAGAGAAAAGGGAACTCTCATGCACTGTTGGTGAGGATATAAATGGGATCAACCACTACGAAAAGCAGTATGGAGGGTCCTCTGAAGAACCTTCACTAGCATTAGAAGAAAGAAAATATCAGGATTGAAACAGTCTGGCTATATAAGTTCCTACTCTTTCAAAACTGTCTGACTACAGAACACATTCAAAATTTCTGTGCTTCAGAAGTCTTGGTCCAAGTCACCATCATTTCTTACCGGGGTTCCAGCAATGGCCTGCTAACGGGTCTCCTTGTTCAGCTCTTGCTTCCTTTGAAATTGTAGGTCAGATCATGTCATTTCTCTGTTCTAAACCTTCAGTGGTTTCCCACAGCGCTCAGAATAAATGTCCTGACCCTGCTCTCTGTTACCTCTTTGAGCTCACCCTCCACTCCTCTCCCCCTGGTTCCATCCAGCCTCCTGGCTGTCCTCTGAAAAAGTCTACCTCATTTCCACTTCAGAGCTTTTGTACTTGCTTTTCTCCACAGGGGGACCCTTCCTCTGTTCTTCAAATAGCTGGATAGTAATTTCACATTGTTTGGTCTCTGCTGAAATGCCATCTCTTCCATGAAGTCTTTCCTGACTACCTTAGTGAACTCTCACCCCATATCCTAATATCTGGTCTCCCCATATCCCACCATATAGTCTCCCCATATTCCACTCACTAGTCTCCCCATATCTCATTCTCTAGTCACCTCATATCCCACTATCTCATTTTCTTTTTTAACACTTCTCGCTTTAGGATATTGTATTTATTATTTATTGATAAGTTCGTTTAAGGGTTTTTTTTTTTAATGTGTTGATTTTTTTGTCTTTTCCCACTAAGATATAAGTTCCATTAGGACAGTCATCTTGTCTGTTTTACTTATTAATGTATCGCAAGGACCTAGAACCAAGCCTAGTTCATATCAAGTATGTTGGCTTTGTAAAATGGCTAGGCTTAACTATAGACCCCAGAATTCCCCTTCTATTAATCCAAGGAAGAACTACCTTTATGGGCCTGGCTTAGTCAGTTGGAAGGCCTTAAAGAGAAAGCTTAGACCTTCTCTGAGCCACAAGACTTCAAAAACAGCAGCTGGATATGCAACTGTTCTTCCTTCCCTCTGGATCTCTCTTCCTGAGTGACTACTGCCTATGGACAAGCCTAAGCTCATGGGTCTCCAGCCTGGTCATGATCTTTCCTTCCTGCCTGCCCCATGGACTTAGGGTTTGCTTAGTGAACCATGATGGCCTATGTAGTTCCATTTTTTGTAATAAATACACACATACCTACACACACCACATATGTATTTTCCCTTCTGATTCTGTTTCTCTGGTTCAACCCTGACTGATGTAGCAAATGTTCAATGAACATTTGTTGAATGAAAAAATAAAACTGGGGGAATATTCTATTACTCATCTACTGTTGTATAACGAATCACCCCAAAACTTTATGGCTAAAAACAATAATCATTTATTATCTCTCATGGCTTTTATAGGTTGGAAATTTAGGAGTAACTTAGTTTGGCAGTCTTGCCTAAGTTTTCTCATGAGGTTGCATGTAGATGTTAGCTAGGACTATGGTCATCTGAAGGTCTGACTGAGACTAGAGGACTCAGTTCCAAGGTGATTCACTCACATGGATGGTCAGTTGACACTGGCTGTGAGTAGAAGCCTTAAGTTCCTCTCCCCATGGGCCTTCCCAGAGATACCTGACTATCTTCAAACAAGATGGCTGGATTCCTTCAGAGGGAACAATCTAAAAGGCCAAACAGAAGCTGCAATTCCTTTAATGCCTTACACTTGGAAATCACACATAATCACTTTCAAATTATTTTAATGCTCACACAGATCAACTTTATTCCATATTGAAGGAAGTTACACAAGGCCATGAACATCAGGAGATGAGGATCCAAGATGGAGGATACCATCTTGGAAGCCAACCCCAAATACATAGCAAAATTTTAATATTAGTTATATCTGGATATTGGGATAAAGTATATGCTTTTCCTTTTTGTACTTTTCTATCTTTCCTAAAATCTTTGCAATGACATATATTATTTTTAAATCAGAGAAAAATATGTGTCTCTATCTGTATGTATACATACATACATATACATATATGCATCCATATTTATGTACAGTCACATATTTTGGTATATATGGATATATATATCATCATTTATGCTGACAGACCTAGTAAGTAAAGTTCTCTAAATTCTTCTTATATTTAGGACTGAATTTCTTTTGGCCTAAATATGAAATTTCATTCCTTATAATGTAAATAATTCGAGTCATTTGTAAGAGGATGCACCTGGTTTTGTTTTAAGAAAGAAATTGAAAAAAAAAAAAAAGAATCTGTGATACTAAAATAGAGAAGGAGGAAAAAGGAAAAACACTGTTGTACAGAAGAATGCCACCTAGTAAATGTGAAAAACAGGACTGAATTTGAAATCATTTTGTAACCATCACTATAATAACTGGGTCAGGTAAGGATCATTTGTAAATGTTAAAATTATTGGATGAAGAGTGCTGCAAGACAGGATAGTCATATGATCACCCCACAGATGATTTTTCAGTTCCAAAGAGAAAGATGGTGATCTGGTAAAAATATCCTAACCAGGGGATCAAACTTAACTTCACCGGTAAAATAACAGTGACATTATATAATGTAACATGTAATACACATCACTCATGCAGCATTCTTGCCCAAAATATGCAACCTGAACTTAATCATGAGGAAATAATCAGACAAATCCAGATTGTAAAACTTTCTACAAGGCAGTTGTTTTGGACCCCTCAAAATATCAATGCATGTCAGACACAAAAAAGATAGAGGGATCATTCTAGACTGAGTTAAAGTAGATAAAGAAAATAGCCAAATGCAATGCACTATCTTTGTTGGGATCCTGGATCAAAAAAATTATAAAGGACAGTTGGTGATAATTTAGCAAGTTTGAATATGCACTCTATATTTTACATTTTTGCATCAGTGTTAAATTTATTGAAAGTAACCTTTTTTATTGTGATTTGTAGGTTATTACCCTTGTTTCCACACACATGAAACATGTACAACTTAAGAAAATGTGTATGCACACACACACACACACACACAGAGAACACAAATGTGGCAAAATGTTTAGAACTAGAGAACCTAGGTGATGGATATACAAGGTAGTCATTAAACTCTACTTTCATCTTATTTTTCTGTAGAATTGAATTTTTGCAAAATAAAAAGTTGGGTGAAATACAATAAGGAGGTGGGGAGGAGGGAGAAAGACAAAAGGGAAAGGAAGAGAGAGGGAGGGAGGAAAAAGGGGAGGAAGGAAAGATGGAAAGAAGGAATGAAGCTAAAGAAGAAAGGGAGGAAGGGAGGGAGGGAGAGAGGGAGGGGAGAAGGTCCAGAAGGAAACATCTAATGATGAAAGACCTTTAATCCTCATTGCTTAATCAAAAACACCAGAATTCCTTAATATAAAAGCTTAAATATAATGTCCCTATAATCACCATGCACACAAAATAAAATACAAACTGAGGGTTTTGGAGGAGAGGGGGTTGGGAGGAGGGTTGGGTGAGCCTGGAGGTGGGTATTATGGAGGGCACATATTTTATGGAGCACTGGGTGTGGTGCATAAACAATGAATTTTGGAACACTGAAAAAAATAAAATTTTTTAAATTTTTTAAATTTCAAAAAATAAAGATATTTAGAGATAAAAGAAAATTCATCAGTGCTTTTTATAAAATTTGGGATTAATCTTAATATTTATAAATTCATTTTTAATATATTTTATATCATGAAACAACATGTAACCATCAAAACGCTTTTCCAGAAAGTACTGAAGGGCACCAGAAAACATTCACAATGTAATACTGAGTCAAAGAAGCAGTAAATACAACTCTATGTGATTTTAATTTTTATTTTCTATTACAGTATTATTAACATACAATAAAATGAATGGATCCTGGTGTTCAGTTTCAGGAATTTGGGAAATCATGTACACTTGTGTAACTACCATCCAAAACAAGAATTAGAACATTTTCATCATGCCTACAAAGTCCCCTCTTGCCTCTTTCCAATGGATTCTCTTTCTCCATTCTGACAAGGCAAACTTTTTCTCATTTCTCTCTCTATAGATTAGTTTTGCTTGTTCTTGGACTTCATGTAAATGGAATTATACAAAATTTACTTTTTTGGATCTGGCTTCTTTTGCTTAATCATCAGCTCACCAAGCTTCAAGATTCATTCTTGTCGTTGACTGTTTTAGTTCATTCTTTTGTATTGCTCAGTAATATTTGATTGTATAATCTGACCGTTTGGTTAGTGTTCCATTGTGTAAGTTTGTTTTTCCTCTTTCCTGTCAATAAAAACTGGACTGTTTCTAGTTTTAAGTGTTTATAAATAAAGCCAATATAAATACTGCCCATCTAATGTTTTGTGGACATATGTTTTTCTCTCTCTTGGGAAAATACCAGAAATGGAGTAAGTGTAGTTAACTTTAGAAGACACTGCTAAACAATTCACCAAGATGTTTGTACTATGTTACATTCTCACCAGCCGTGATGAGAGGTCCGGTTGCTCCACATCCTCTCCAACATTTGGTGCTGTCAGTCTTTTTCATTTTAGCCACCCTAATGGGTTGAAGTAGTACCTCATAGTGGATTTGATTTGCATTAATTTGCTGACTAATGAAGCAGCCACTTTTCTTCTTATACATATTGCCCATTAATACATATCATCTTTTGTGGTGGCTTTAAATATACACAAAAACTATCTGATATCCCTCCATTCAAAAGTGGAACCTAATTTCCCTCACCTTAAATGTGGGCTGTACTTAGTGAGTTGCTTTTAATAAATAAACTATGGCAGAAGTTGGGGTGTGGATGTCTAAATAAGAATGTAAGGGTATCATGAGTTCTTCCTTGCTCTCTTTCTTGGATGGCTCACTTCTAGAGGCTGCCATATCATGAGGACATTCAAGCATTCTAGAAAGAAGCCCACGTAGTGAGGGACTGGGGCCTCCCGCCAAAAGCCATGTGAGTAAGTCATCTCTTCGGAAGGGAATCCTCCAGCTCCGGTCAGACCTTCAGCTGAATGCAGCCCCTGCTGGTACCTCAGCCACAGCCTCACAAGTGACACCAAACCAGAACCACCCAATTAATTTGTCCCCAAATTCCTGATCCTCAGAAAGTCGGAGATAATAAATATTTGTTGTTTATTTTTTAAAGATTTATTTCTTTATTTGAGAGAAAGAGAGAGAGAGAGTGAGCATGAGGGAGCACAAAGAGGGAGAAGGAGAAGCAGGCTCCCCGCTGAGGGATCCCAGGACCCCAGGATCTTGACCCGGGCTTCGGCAGATGCCCAACTGACTGAGCCACCCAAGCACCCCAATATTTGTTGTTTTAAATTAAGTTTTAGAATAATTTTTAGAGTAATTCATCATACAGTAATAAATAATATAGTCACTTTTAAATGGATTTGTCCTTTTATTAATGATTTTTAGGAATTTTAGTAGATATGTATGTGGTGAGAATATTTTTCCCCCGGTTTAGGACTTGTCTAGGCATTTATGAATGGTGTCTTCGAATGAGCAGAAAGAATTGCACAATCCAATTTAATCTCTTTTTTTTCCCCTTATGGTTAATGCTTCATGTGTTCTTTGCATGATATCTTTGCCTACTCCCAAGAACATAAAGATATTCTCCTTGTAGCTTTATGATTCTGATCTTAAGTTTATTTTATTTTATTTAAAATTGTATTTATTTATTTGACACACACACAGAGAGAGAGAGAGCACAAGCAGGAGAGGCAGAAGCAGGCTCCCTGCAGAGCAGAGGAAGCCCGATATGGGATTCGATCCCAGGACTCTGGGATCATGACCTAAGCTGAAGGCAGTGGCTTAACCAACTTAGCTACTCAGGTGCCCTGATCTTAAGCTTAGATCTATCTCAAGTTAATTTTTTATGTATGGAGTGAGATATGGGTCAAGTTTCATTTGTTTTCTTCTATATGGATACTCAGTTGTTACAGCAGCATTGCTAAATCTTTTGGATTGACTTGGCACATTAGTTGGTCTTCGTTTATTTTTTAAAAAGATAACATACAGACTAAAGGGCTAAAAGTGATACTAAAAATGTCAGTGATGATTATTAAGTGGTACAATTTTAAGTGGTTTTCTTTTTTTTTTAGGCTTTTCTGTATTTCCTTGATTTTTAACAATGAACCTGTAATACTTTATAATGAAAAATGCGTAAAACATTTAATTTCTCATGTTTTTTTCTCTTTTTCTTGAAATATAAGATAAAATCTGTAGGATTATAGCTTAAAATACATATAAATAAATGTAACTTTAAAATTTTATGTGTCATGACTTACTAATTTACATAGATGTCCATCTGAATAAGTGGAGAGAGACATGATTAAAAGTATTGTGAAAATTACTTTATATTTAAGTTCCATTTTTATGACCTTGATTTATAGTGAATAATTCTGAAAGTCCATAAAATTTGCCAAGTAGAAAACTCTGGACACTGCTTTTAGATATGAATGCTTTGTCATTTCAGTTTCGGAATTATTTATACTCTAATTATCTCTGTGCTGGCAAAGTGTTTTTCAGACATCTCAGAGATCCCTTTTTCCTTGCGTGGGTTAAGCATTTATGTCACAATCTGGTACGCCATTCTTTGAAAACTCTTTGTTGTAAATTCAAAAGTAAACACCAACCTTTACATGTCTGAATATCACAAATGCAGTCAAAATGAAAGCAGTTTTCCTGTAACATGGTATTATGCCCGAAGAGACAAATATATACTGGCAAAAGAGGAAGACAGACCAAGTATCAACAGTGAAAATTTATAACTCATCAGTTTCGATCCCAGAAATGTCACATAGAACTTTCTTCTTTCTGTTTTGAATTGCCTTTGGATGCCCCGAGTTTCGCTTGAGGTTGAAATTTCAGCCTTAAAGGATCAAACTCTCTCAGAGCAGATTTCTCAGTTTTGCAGCCAGCTTCGAACACTCCAGTTCACCAAAATACAGGTAAACATTTGGAAAACTCTCAACACACCTGGCCACTGTTTGAGCAGGACGACAGCCTGGCTTTCGAGCTCCCCCAGGTTCATTTGTCACACAGCCCTTAGGGGCACGCTTTGAGGGGTGGCTGGTATCTCGATCGGAATGTTGAGAATGGGGGTACAGGGAGGAGGGCTCACAGAAGTTCCCCTAACAGACTCCATAACCAAACCATTTACTTCCTGCTGAAGCTATGGTGCCAGCTCGCACGTACATACTGGTGGAACCCAGTAGAACATTAAAAACCTGCAGGAAAGGAAACAGATAGTTAATGGGAAGAAACACTGACGGAAAAAAAGAATCCTGGAAAAGTGATCACAAAACAGCAAAATGACCAGGGAGGACTGAGATTTCTTGTGGAAACTTTTCTGCAGCTGTGAGCATTTGTCTGTATTAACAACAGACCTGTTTTGTTTTGTTTTGTTTGAAGGTTTGACAAATCACAGTCTCCTGTGTTCTCCTGTCTTATAGAAAAATAAGGGAACGTGTAACCCTATGAAGGCTTCATCCTACAGTCTCTCATTTTACCCAACTCTCCTGAGCTTGCCTCTCATTGTACACTAGATGAGAAAGCCTTCAGACGTCAGCTGTAAGATCAGAAGAAAAGGTTTGATCTTGGCGATTGTCAGTCAGTCCCTGATGGAAATGAAATCTGTCCACTCTGGTTAATCCTGGCTTCAGTGCTGGGGTGTCATGTGCAAACTTGAGGGTAGGTGGCTGGGCTGGAAACTGGAACAGCTTCCCCCTGCCTTTGCCCAGTCTCCGGGCCTCACAATTTCCACAGCTGCCTCTCCCAGCCCCACGTCTCGTCCAATACCAATTAACACTTTCATCAGAAGTGGTTAAGTGCTAATGGTGACAAAGGCCAGGTACCGTACCAGGGAGTGAAATAGTTTCCTCTCCTCCAGGACAAATGTGAAGTTACAAGAACACCAAAATCAGTTCAGAAAGTATTACTTTTCAAAGACCAGTAGATGAGATTCTTGTGCTTCATTTTTTAAGCATAAGGAGAAGGATTTGGTATGGTTTAGGCAAAAAGGAGAATATTCTTGGTGCTTGGAAGCCTGCCACCCAACACACACACACACACCACACACACACACACACCACACATACACACACACACACACCCCACACACACACGCACACATGCCACATGGTGATTTTTTTTTTTTTTTTTAAGAAAAATGACTCTGGATGATAACTGATTTGGAGACAATTAGAGTAACAGAGTACACAGTACATGTCTACCATCTTCTATCTGTTGTTATTACATGGGATCCTGAGGGAAGATGAGGATTAGCTGTCTCTTTCCAATTTCTATTATGGACACCATCCTTGCTTTTCTCAATGTCACTGCAGTGGGCTGCATTGTGTCTCCCAACAAGATATGTCTATGTCCTAGTCACCTGTGATGAGACTTTACTTGGAAAAAGGGCCTTTGCAGATGGAATTAAGTTAAGGATCTCAAGATGAGATTATCCTGGACAATCCAGGTGGGTCCTAAATACAATGATAAGTGTCCTTATAAGAGACAGAAAATAGGAGCTCCTGGTTGGCTCCTTGGTAGAGCATGCAACTCTTGATCTCAGGGTCATGAGTTCAAGCCCCACATTGGGGTGACACCTACTTAAAATTAAAATTTAAAAACTAAAAATTAAAAAAGAGAGAGAGAGAAAGACAGAAGAGAAGAGGAGAAAATGGGGCAGAGATTGGAGTGATACAGCCACAAGCCAAGGAACAGCTGGAAACCACAGTGTCTGGGAAAGGAAGGGAGCAAATCTCTCTTTAAAGTCTCTAGAGAGTGCAGCCCTGCCAACACCTTGATTTGAGGCTTCTGGACTCCAGGACTTGGAGAGAACACATTTCTGTTGTTCTGTGGTCTGTTTGTTAAGCAGATTCAGGGAACTAATGCAGTCACCGGAGGTCTTTATCTGTTGTTTTCTCCCTCAATGTCTATTCATTCTTTTGTTCAGAACACAAGCACGCGATGTGTCAGGCACTGAGGAAAGCACAAGGGACTCAGAGCTGAAAAAATAACACGTTTTGTTCTCGAGAACTTTATAATCTAGTATTACTAATGTCATCATAATGTGTGGGCACAAGAAGAAAGAGGTCCCTGCTTCCTGGGATGGTCCCCATAGGGTTCAAGAGGAGGAGCACATGATATTTGAGGTGTCTGCTGGGTAAGCAGGTTGGGAAGAATGGAAAGCAAAGAATTCTGGAAGAGGAGGGAGCATGAACAGAGGTATGGAGGCATGAAATCATGTACCTTCTATGGGAATTGGTTGTTTTTAAGTAAAATTCCAAAGCAGGTGTGGTGAGAGAAAGGATAGATAAGGGCCAGATTACAGAAAGCCCCGTTAGCCAGGCTGAAGAGTTTGGAATGGATCCGCAGGGCGAACAGGAAGCCACCAGTGGTTTTAAACAGGGTGAGACTATCATCACTCCTGCATTTTATAAAGAACCTTCTGGTAGAGGTAGGAAGGTTGGCTTGGAGACTTGGCCAAGGCACAGGGATTTATTAGACAAGTACTGACATGGTCTAGGTGGCAGATGATAAGAGGCTGAACTAAGGCCCAATAGTGAGGCTAAAGCACAGGGGGGGATAAAAAGAGAAATTTACGCAACAGTCTGAACTAGAACAGAGTCTGAGAAAGGTAGGAAGCAAACAAAGAAAATTCTATTTCTGTAACCAAGAGAGATGAGAGGATCAAGAGGTGAGAACCCAGAGACAGAAGCCACTGAGAGGCCAAGTAATGTGAAGCCTGAGAAGAGTCCACTGGATTTGTCAATGGAGAGACCACTGGTGACTATGTCAGAGCCATTTGGCGGTAGATGTTACCAGCTGGCAGGGTCCATTGCTGGCAGGTCCATCAGCATCCGCAAAATGAGAGGGAAGGTCAATAGGTCGCTAGGGGTCCAAGTGTGTTCCCTGCACTTTCCTCAGCATCATCTGAGAATTTAGAAATGCAAATCCTTGGGACACCTGGGTGGCTCAGTGGGTTAAGCCTCTGCCTTTGGCTTGGGTCATGATCTCAGAGTCTTGGGATCAAGCCCCGCACTGGGCTCTCTGCTCAGTCGGGAGCCTGCTTCCCCCTTTCTGCCTGCCTACTTGTGATCTCTCTCTCTCTCAGAGTCTCTGTGTCAAATAAATAAATAAAATCTTCTAAAAAAGTGCAAATCCTCAGGTCCCACTCTTATTGATCAGATACTCAGGTGTGGAGGCCAAAAACTCCACGTTCTAACAAGCCCCCTATCTATTTATTCTCATACTTGCTAAAGTAGCTTAAAGTTAGAGAACCACCTACTCACATGGGACAGGGCCTTACTACTGAGAATGTGATCCATGGATTGGCCACATCGATTTCATTTGGGAGCTTATTACAAATGCAGAATTTTGAACCCCACCCCGACTCCCTGAATCAGAATCTGCATTTGTAACAAGATTCTAGCGGTTCAGATGCACATGGAAGTTTGGGAAGCGGTACTAAAGGATTTCAATCTCAATTGCTTCTTTGCCCCAAATCTCAGATGACATATTACATAAACCCAGTGAATCGCTAATTCAAAGAATGGGAGAGAATTCAATATAACATGCCCAAATGTCCTCCTTTCAAATGGAATAAGAAATAAGAGATAGACAATGGACCATAGCTCACACGAGCCCGGAAATATTCCTGGAGTAATCAAAGTAATGTAGGTGTTCCTAGTCCTTTGGCATACAATTCCAGGTTATAGAATATGTGTTTTTCTTCAAAAAAGTAAAAAAACTTACTGAAGTTCATTTTATCATTCTAGGACACAAGAACTGTATTCAGTAAAGTTTCCTATCTTCCTTGACAGAGACAGTATATATGGGAACAGGTAAAGCTTTATATGACCGAATAGGGAACTGCTTATGCCAGGAAACTAAGACCATTAAAATCTGTACAATTTACTATATATAAAATATAGCTCAATATTTTAAAAAGGCCGAGAACTATTCCATTTATTTTGTGAATACAGTTTAACCCAGAGGTATTCAAAGTGTCCTCAGACCAACCGTCTCCCCATCCCCTTTGGGCTTGTTAGAATTTGCATTAGGTTCCTCTCTGACCTACTAGATCAGATCTCTGCAGATAGGACTCGGCAAGTTGTTTTAACCAGTCCCCTGGTGGATTTGGATGCCCATTCCAATCTGAGAAGCACGGATCTGGCCTCAGAAAAACTTCATAGAAAACCCTTCTGCCTGGAGTGTCTCCTGTTTGCCTCTTAAACTCTTCTCCATGTAAGTGGTTTCATTGATCTTCATGTCCTTTCATGGCTCCCTCTTTCCTCCTTCCTCTTTTTTCTTCCTCTATCTACCTATGTCTTTCCGTTCTACTTTTTCACTTCCTATTTCTTTCCTAGCTCCCTGTAGCCTTGAGCTGCCCCCTTCTCGAAGATGTATACAAATCTAGCACTTCTGCTCAGAAAGTTTGCCAGCCTAAGCAAGTCTATCAGAGACCCATGCTCAGCATTATGGCAGAAACGAAACAGTCCATCAGCTGCTTCGTCCTTGGAACAAAGCAGCTTGCAGAAATGACAGTATAGAAGCAGCCATTGTACAGTTCTTTGGTATTAATGTGACTGTAATTAGCAAGAGCACTCATGATAGTCATGTGCTAATTGTCCACAAAATGTCTGATGGCACGAAGAGTACTAGATTTTCAGACTACGGGGCAATTTACCTGAACAATGGGCTTTGTTTTAGGATTCAGGGTTCATGCCTTCACCACAAGAGGTGGCTAAGAAACACTGCAGGAACAACTAGTAATAATATTAATATTAATAAAAAGTTGTTCCTTTGTTTAACTAAAATGGTTTGTCTTTATTATATAGCTTGCTGTTAATAATCTAATTGCTCATAATGATTTGGTAGTAAGTGTGTCCCAGGCCTTTTTCTATGCGCTTTACAGTTAGTAATGTACTTAAGTCTTCCACAACCCTATGAGTTTGGTACAGTTAGCATCTCTATTTTACAGATAAAGAAAAGGAGGCATGGAGAGGTTAAATAACTCATCTAGGGTCCCCTTGCTGGGAAATACCGAAGATGGGATTTGCTTATACAGTCATATATATATACCCTTTGGGGTCCTAGATCAGAACCACAGTGCTATACTGTTTCTCTGGTGAAAATGAGTTGAACTACACAAGGCACATTTGAATTTCACACTCCTTCATATTTCACACTAAGAGGACAGATTTATTAAATATTGTCATGTCCTAACACTTTCAGTTGGAAAGAATTTGGTGTAGTGGGACAAACCCTAGACTGGAAGCCAGCAGTCCTCAATTTTGATCTTAGTGTTATAAGCAACTAGATTTATTTATACCTATATTAACTATGGTTAAATTTATTAATAAATTTTTATAAATTTGATTATATTTATATTTACTACCATTAAATCAATAACTATGTTTATTTTTATTTATTCATATTTATGGTTCTCTCCAGATCCAATATTCTATGAATTCTAAGAATAAAACATAGTCCCGGGGAATAATTAAATTTAGGAATCTAATGGTACATAGAAGCATAATTAATCAATTTTCCAATTATTCCTTTAGCTATAATATAAACAAGTAAGATGGCATAATTCTCAATTCTTAAAGCAGAATGAAATGTTTGCTAGCACACATGAATAACACACATAGATATACATTAAAGCCTAAAGTACATTTGCTCGATATAGGGGCACCTGGGGGGATCAGTGGGTTAAGCCTCTGCCTTCACCTAGGGTCATGATCTCAGGGTCCTGGGATCGAGCCCCACATGGGGCTCCCTGCTGAGCTGAGAGCCTGCTTCTCCCTCTCCCTCTGCCCCTCCCCTCTTCTCACATGCATGTATGCTCTCTCTCTCAAATAAATAAATTAAAAAAAAAAAAAAACATTTGCTCAATATAATAAAGGTCAGAGGTGATGAACTGTATTGGTTTCCTATTGTTGCTGCAACAAATAAGCAATCATGCACTGGCTTGAGACAGAACTGATGTATTATCTCATAGCTCTGGAGGTTAGAAAACTGAACTGTGTTTCACAGAGCTAAAACCAAAGTTTCAGTAGAGCTTCATATCTTCTGGAGGTCCTGGGGAAAAATCCATTTCCTGGACTTGTAGAGGCTGCCCACATTCCTTGGCTGATGGCTGCCTTCATTCATCTTCAAAGCTAGTGAGAGCAGGTTCCTTTCTTACATCACAACACTCTGACCTCTTCTGCTCCTCTCTTCCACATACAAGGACCTTTTGATTCGATTGAGCCCAAGAAGATAAGCCTGGACAACCTCTCCAGCTAGAGAGCCTTAACATCCTCCCATCTACAAAGTCCTTTTGTTACGTAAGATAACACATTAACAGGTTTTGGGGATTACGACATGGGCTTCTCAAGGGGAGTCATTTTATGCCTACTATGGGGGACATTTTAGGGTTCTCCAGGAAGGCTTCTGTTTCATATATTTAAAAACAAAACAGTGTTTGTAGTGACGAGGAAAAATATTCAGTTCTGGAATACTGTAATATTTATGAAGCTCACAATTAAAAAATAAATTGCAAATGTCTTATTGAATATTTTCTAGGGTTGATACTGCTTTGAGCACAAAAGAATGTCAGAGCCGTAAAAGACCGTGGGGATGATCTAGTGAAGTCAACCCTCCTTATTTTATATTTTTATATATGCAGAGACTAAGGCTCAGAAGGGCCAATGACTTGCCAGTGAGTGACAGATATGAGCCTGGAACCTCCTGGCTTGGTTCTCGGGTACAGGCCTCTTCTGTCACATCTTAAGGCTGTCTCTCTTTATTTTTCACCCTACCAATAACTTCATAGACTTCCATGTAAAATTCCTTAGCTTGATGCTTAAGGAAGAATCTTACCTAGCGTCTTTTGGCATATCACACAACTCAGACACACTTTCACAGCTAATAACGACTGGAACAGGCCTCTGACTCTTCCTTCTTCTTTGGGGAAGTATGTAGAAGAGCACAGAACTGCAGAAAGAAAAAAAAGTCTTGGTCTTTTGATTGCCATGTGACGATAAAGAGTAGGAGGAAAACTATGCTGTGGTAAGGAAAGTAGCTAAACCACAGATGAGGGGCTCATGGAAAAAACATTTTATAAATACCCTTTCTTACCCCTAACATGTGTCACATGCAATGCCTTACCTACCCTGAGGAGATTTAATTCCATATGGACTGTTTATGGAGCAAAGATTATATTCAACACAAAATATGTAAGAATAACAACAAACTTAGTTGACTCCTTGAAGTATGCCACAGCTTTTCTTGGCCAAATCCTTGTTTTGAAAAGGAAAATCATAACTTCTGCATGGCATAGAGCAAAGAGAGGGCAGTGCCAGCCCTAAACACTGGCAGCATGAGCAGCCTCGTGGACATTCCCACCCTTTTCTTAAACAGTAGAAATTCTAGCTTTTCCTTGGAGAAGGGCAGCAAAGCCCTTCTGAAATGTGGCTCCTAGAAACCCTACCCTTAGGAAATTACACTCATAGATTGAAGGTTAAAGAGTATAGGATGATTTCAATCATGACAAGAGAACTTTGTTGAAATACAAAATCTGTCCCAGTTTTTTTTTTTTTAATTTCACCTTAGCAAGCTAGTAATGAAAAAAGAAATTCTCTGAAATAAGTTTGTTGTGGAGAACCTACTAGAATTCTAGTGCAGAAGTCATAACGGTGAGACCCATGTCCCCAGATTCTAATTAGCTTTGTAGTGCTTCACTCATAATATGAATAAATAGTCAAGGATCCTCAGACATCTGGTTAAAACCCCTAGCAAGATATAAGAGGGAAAAACAGCACATAAGTGGAAAATGCAGAAAGCAGAATGAATAAAAATTAAAAAAAAAAAAAAAACTAGACAGGAAGAAAAGGAGGGAGACAGGGTTGGAAGTATGGAGAAAGAGAAAGAAAGAAAGAAAGAAAGAAAGAAAGAAAGAAAGAAAGAAAGAAAGAAAGAAAGAAAGAAAGAAAGAAGAAAGAAAAGTAATTTCAAAAAAAGAGCTCTGGATATTTAAAAATGTATGTGGAAAAATAAAAGCAAAAACAAGAGGAGAGTTGAAAGATAAATTTGAGAAAATCTTCAAGAAAGTACAACAAAAAGATAAGTGGGTAGAAAATAGTGAAGAAAAGAAAATATACTTAGAGGATCAATCCAGGAGATTAATCTCTGAATAAAAGAAATTCTGAAAAGAAAGCTCAGATAATGGGGTACCTTGGTGGCTTAGTCAGTTAAGCAGCTGCCTTCAGCAGCTTAACTGATGGTTAAGGGTCCTGGGACCGAGTCTCACATCGGGATCCCTGCTCAGCAGAGAGCCTGCTACTCCCTCTCCTTCTGCCTGCCACTCTGCTACTTGTGCTGTCTCTCTCTCTATCAAATAAATAAATAAATAAAATCTTAAAAAAAAAAAAAGGAAAGCTCAGATAAAATGGCAGAGAGCACATTATTAAAGAAATAATATAAGAAGCTACTGAAAAAGGGCTTCCTGTCTGGCTCAGTCAGTGAAGCATGTGACCCTTGATCTCGGGGTTGTGAGTTCAAGTCCCCCAATAGGTGTAGAGAGTACTTAAAAAAACAAAACAAAACAAACAAAAACAGAAAAAAAAAAAAAAAGGCTACTAAAGAATGAGTGCTACCAAAACAATAAGAGGAAGATTTGAGATTCCAAAAAACAAGTCTGCAAGAAAAGGAAGAGGTCAAAAGAATTCCTAGGTTGACCATAGAGTCAAACTGAAGGGCAACTAATATTCTTTCTCGCTCTGGAACATGGTTAAATTACTTGGAAACAGTCAGATCCCTTAGAACCTTGCTTTCAGAGGTGGGACTGATTGAACTCCCTGTTGGTCCCTACACTAATATCCCACCAAGTAACCCGCCCCCCCATCCCTGCCGTGAGGATTCTACTGATACCTTGTGTGTCAAGAGCTCTTTCCACTTTGGGTGGTACGAACACAAGCCATTCTCACCCTGTGTGAAGTTTGGGGATCGTCTGCTTGATCTTTCCCTGAAGGTCTTTATCTGATATCCGAGTTTCCTTGCACAGCGGTGCTGATCCTTACCCAGCTGCAGATTTGAGAACCTCTGCAGAACTGCAGAGCTGTCTTCAGCTCTTTAATCTTCACCGCTCTGCCTTGAGACTTGTAGCAGCCCCGGCACCTTGGAGTTCAGAGCTCAGTATCCTGAATTCAAGGAGTCCGCCAGGCCATTCAGGTTCTATCTCCACAGAAAACCAGCATCTAGGGGCCCCTCGGCATTCATTTTCCTTCTCTCCGGGGTCACAGTTCAGCACTGCCTGTTGTCTAAAGTCCGAAAATCATTGTTTTATATCTAAAATCTATACGAAATCACTTGAATTTCTAAGCTCCAGAAACAAAGTGTTAAAAATCTTGTTTTTTAAAAAAGATATCATCACAATATGGATGAATCACGCAAACATAATACTGAATAAAAGAAACACGACAGAGAATGCATACAGTAAAGATTCCATTCATATAAAGTTCAGAAACAGCAAAGCTAAACTACGTTATTTAAGATGGTATATCTAGGTGTTAAAACTAAAAGGAAAGTAAATTTTCTAATTATTTAAAAAGTAGTGGTTACCTCTGGGGGCCGTCCTGGAGGTTGCAACTTGGAATATTTGCTATAGGGCTGGAAATATCCTATTGTCTGACCTGAGTGCTATTAACATGAGTGTTCACTGCAAAGTAATGTGTAGAACTATACGTACATGTGTCTTTTATATATATATATATATATCTATGTTAGGCAACATATATTTCTGTGTTAGATAACATATATATGTTAGACTTCATGATTAAGATAGTAAAGAATATACTATTTGTAATAATAACAAAAACATGTTATCTATATGTAATCTATCAAATAAATTATAATACCCCATGGATAAAATTATATAAGATATTTAAGAAAATCCTTAAAAATATTCAGAGATACACCATATACATCAATAAAAAAATTTAATATTATAGAAATGAAAATTCTTACTCAATTAGCTTATAGATGCAAAATAAACCCAAATAAGGATTTTTGTGGAATTGACAAATTTTTTCTAAATTCACATGAAACTGTAAATGGCCAAAAATTGTCAAGATACTCCTGAAAGAAGTAAAATGTTGGAAGTCTTAGAACTATAGTAATTAGGGTAGTCTGGTCCTAATACAAGAACAGACAGATAGACCAATAGAACAAAACATAGAGTCTAGAAACAAACCCATCAATATATGGAAATGTAATCTGGGACAGAGCTGCAATAGTAGCTCAAAGAAGAAAAAAGAGGCTCTTCATAAGTAATATAGTGACAAATGGAATATATGTGGAATAAAATAGAATTAGATTTGTACTTCAAACTAGTCTCAAAAATCAGTAGCAAGTTGATTAAATACTTAAATTCTAAATGTTTTAAAATTTTTGAAAGATAAAACCATAAAGCTTTCAGGAGACAATACGTGAATACATCTTATTACTTTGAGTTAGGGAAGACATAAAAATGTGCAAACTATAAAGAAGAGGACTGATAGAGCTATGATTTAGAAATACTACCTATCAGGGGGGCACCTGGGTGGCTCAGTCAGTTAAGTGGCTGCCTTAGGCTCAGGTCATGATCCTAGGGTCCTGGGATCGAGTCCCACATCGGGCTCTCTGCTGAGCAGAGAGCCTGTTTCTCCCTCTCCTTCTGCCTCTGCCTGCCTCTCTGCCTACTTGTGTTCTGTCTGTCAAATAAATAAATAAAATCTTTAAAAAAAAAAAAAAAGAAATACTACCTATCAAAAAGTACATAGAAAGGATACAAATATGTTAATAGAACAGAATGGCACACAAGATGCACACATACAATAACCTGATTTATGACAAAGTTGTCACTGCAATTCAGTGGAAAATGTTTTCAACAATTGTGCTGGGTCATTTGGGTATCAATATAGAAAAAAAAAAAATAGGAAACCCGACTTCCTCACACTATAGTGCCAAAAAAATTCCAAAATGTGTTATAGACCAAAACATGAAAGCTGAAACAGTCAAACTTCTAGATGTGAACATGAGATCCTTGGCATAGGCCAAGATTTCCCAAACATGAATCTTTAATGTAATGTTAAACATTATTATAAAAAATTATAAATAGACATCATTAAAATCAAGAATATCTGTTTATCAAAAGACACTATGAAGAGAACTAAAAGGCAAGTCATAAACTGAGAAGACAGTTGCATTCTTCTTGAAATATATTTTCTCACCATAAGTTTAACTGAGAAAATATATATTTACAAAATATAATTGACAAAGGATTAGCATCTAAATGTTTGAAAATCTTCTATGTATTTTAAGAGTATGAACAGGGGTACCTGGGTGGCCCAGTTGGTTAAGCATCCGACTCTTGATTTTGGCTCAGGTCATGATCTCAGGGTTGTGGGATCAAGCCCTGTGTCAGCTCCACGCTGAGCACGGACCCTGCTTAAGATTCTTTCTTTCCCTCTGCCCTTCCCCTGGCTCAAGCACAGGCATGCACCTGCTCTCTGTGTGTGTCTTTCTCTCTCTCAGAGGGTGGAGGAGGAGAATATAAACAACCCAACAGAAAAATTGGTATAGTTGAAAAGAAACTGAAAAAATATTAAAGACGTTCGAATATGTTCAGTCTTGTCAGTTATCATGGAAATGAAAAATTAAATCCACAAGATACCATTTCTGAACACCAGAGAAGCAAAATTTTTAAGTTCGTTGTTATCGGGGGGTGGGGGCGCTCAGCAAAATGGGCCAAAGGGAGTGAAACAGATACATGCTTCCAGTTATGGAATGAGTAAGTCACAGGGAATAACAGGCACAGCTTGAGGAAGACAGTCAATGATATTGTAATAGTGATGTAACAGGACAGATGGTAACTATACTTGCGGTGAACATAGCAGAAGGTATAAACTTGTCAAATCACTAAGTTGCACACCTGAAACTAATCTTAACATTGTGTGTCAACTATAAAAAAAAATTAAATTTCATGGATATCAAATGTTGGTAAAAACTGTGGAAAAATCAGAACTTAAATTCTGTTGGTGGCACTTACGATTCCCATTTATATCAAGTTGAAAAAACAGACAAAACTAAACTGTATATTGATTAGGATAATATTTTATATGTAAATCAGATAGAGTACACAGACATATTTGTTATTTTTCATAAATGTTTGCATTGAACTTCTATATAATATTTATACTAAGAAAAAATGATATTTGTTTAGATTCAGAGCAGACTAAGTGATCTCTTAAATACCTTTTTGGGGGGGTGGCATGGGTGGCTCAGTTGGTTGAGCAGCTGCCTTCAGCTCAGGTCATGATATCTTTTTTTTTAAGATTTTACTTTTTTAAGTAATCTCTACACCCAACATGGGGCTCAAACCCACAGCCTTGAGATCAAGAGTCATGTGTTCTGTTGACTGAGTCAGCCAGGCACCCCTTAAATATCTTTTAATTCTAAAAAACTCAAAGGATTTTGATGTTATCATTAAAAGTCTTTCTACCTAGCTTTAATATTCTAGTTATCTGTGCATTCATAAATTGGAAGCCTGAGAAGTATTATATAGAACCTGGACTAACAGGGACGCTTTTTCTTTTTGTAATACAGTACCTGGAAAAACCTCATTTTGCACCCTTGCTTTTTTTCCAAAGTATGTGAACAAAATGTTCAAGGTCATTGAAACAATTTGCTTTATAAGTTCTATCAAACAGGGGCCAGAGGGCGGGGAGAAAGAAAAAGAGAGTCAGATAAGGTTTGATTTCCAAGGACCTTCTGATATATGAAAAGTCTGTTGGAAATTAGTATCTTTACAAAGTAAATACATTAGTAATCATTCCATTCTATTGGTGTTACAATAAGCCTAAAAGAGATTTAAAGGCAGGGAGAAATGAAACTGACGACTGAAGCCACAATGTGCTTTCCGATTTTCGTTCTCTTTACACATTACACATTTAGAAGACAAATTCCAAGCATATTAAAATTTAGTGTCACAAAAATGTACTTTTCTACTAGTAGCTGTAGAGACATTACCAAAAACTCCTTTCACAGAACCTTTGGAAGAGTGAAATATTTCTGACCTGGGCATGATATTATCCATTAGACTAAGAAAACAGGCCACAGTTATTCAAAACTATTATGAGGACACTTTGGTATATAGATTGCAATTTTCTTTTGGTTAAAGCTGTGGGTTAGTGTAGGGACCTTTTAGAAATTGTCCATTTCTGCAGGGTTAATTATCTTTGTCATTTCGTTGAATATTATTGTTTACCCTTAGCATCATTAAATTACCCAAATCACTCTTTATTAGAGACATCAATTTTATTACCTTTACTCCTCATTCTATCCCCTTACCCTCCAGACTCAAAGCTCAGTTAAACCTGTAAACTGGACATGTATGTGAATTTCACTGACACCTTGAAATTCATCCCTTATGCCTCGAGCTCTTGTTAAACATTTACTTGTTATGCTGTTTCAACAAATCAAGAGGAACAAAAATCTTGCTGTTTTAAAACAAAACACAAAAAGGTCCGTTACGTATAAGTCCTTATCTGTAATACCTCATAAACCTGAAACTGGGATTCCTGTTGCTTTTTTGTTTTTCCCCTTGGGTTTTCATTTCTATGACAATGAGAAGAGGGTGGTGGTTCAAAAATATTTGTGAAAGCAAAGATGGCTTACAGACAACCTTAGGTTTCCTGGCGCAAGGCAGAGCCACGAGGCTCTGCCTGGGGGCACACAAGGCTTGGTAAAGGTGTAGGCTTCCTGCGGGACTTACCACCTGAGGATCTCGTCAATGGGGCCCAAACTGTTCCTTTGATTCAACACACTATCACTTCTATCCCATTTACAACACAAGTAGATGGCTTCTCCATTAAATCACTGTCATTTTTCTGTCAATTGTTATGCCCTTTTGTTCACCCATTTTGACATTATACTGACCTTTAAAATTGAGAGTCCTTTGTAAACAAAAATGGAATTTGGAAGAAGCAGCTGTCCTCAATTTCTCTTACACCTCTAAGAGGGAGAAAGAGCTGGTTGTGAGACGCTCCCCACCCCCATACAGTTGAATGGTACAGTTGCTAAATAGAAAACAAAATGCTTTGATCTCCTTGAAAACATACTAAACCGTGCGCCACCTGTATGCTCTGTTCTTAAATCCTTAATTTCAGTGTTTGTTCTAAAGTCAATGGGGAATTTCAGCTATAAATCCATGTAAAATAAAATAGACTAAAATCGAGCTAAAAGGAAGTAGTAGAGTGAGGGGAAGCTATTAAGCATATTTTCTGTAATGCTAAAATGTTCTGGTATAAGTTAGGCCTCCCACCTTAGAAACTGTATTTTAAATAATAACATTTCCAAGTAGACACGGGAGGGGTAAGAAAGTTGGACTGAAAGAGTAAATGCGTAGAGAGGAGGAAAAAAACAAAAATTTGATGGCCTTTGTAACCCACTTTTGGTGTTTTGTATAAAGGAGACACCTAGTTTACTCCACAGTGGAAAATAAACAAAATATTAGATACAATATGATCCAATTTCATTATTTCATTATTTTTTAATGTGTACATTTTTAAAAAGTCTATACATACATGTGAGGAAAATACCCCCCAAAATATGAACATTTACCAAATAGATATTTTCAGTTATGAGATTGTGTATGTTTTATCTTTTTTTAATTTTCAAAAAATATATATATATAAGATGTATATAGGTCTATAATATATACTTAACAAATATACTACGTATTATATGTATGTCTATTTCATATGTGGATGTATATTATATACTTTATATATCATTTTTATAGTTCCTAAATTAAACTTGGAAGAGTTTGACAATTCATTTCATCCATTCATTTATTCAAACATTTATAGCTAATTTTCAGCATTTACCGTATGTCAGGCCGTCTTATAGGGGCCAAGCACACAACATAAGACATATGCTGGACGCTGTTCTGTTCTTAGACAACTAAGAGACAAGTTCCAAATCCACACTGTCTCCCCAACTGTATAGACTATTTCCACAAATATCTGTTGAGCAACTTTTATCTGCAGAATCTTGTGTTCAATCCTCATGAAAAGAAGTGAAAAGAAAAGATGATGAAAAGGAAAGAAACTGGGGAGAGACATAGACTCAGACCATGAAGACCAGTGAAACATGGAATGTGTGGGAATAAGTAGAACTTACCCCATTCGGACCCATTCTAAGCACTTTCTGTGCGTTGACTCAATGAGTCCTCACAACCGTCTTATCAAGTAAGGTCTACTGTTATCATCTGAAGATGAAGATATTGGGGCTCAGAGAGTTTAAGTTTCCCGCACAACAGGAATCAGCTAGTAAATGATGAAGCTTGAATTTGAGCCCAGGCTATATGGCCCCTAGCGCCCAAGCTCTAGAGCACCACTCCACATAGAAGCGGATTTGGCAAAGTAAAGGAAGGGGTGCAGTCCAGAACAGAGGAGAAGACCTCAATCACATTTGGCAGTTGGCCTGTGGGAGGGATGTGACTGACAACGGGCAAGGCTTCACAGAACAAGTACATGTAGCACACAATGAAGAAACTGAAGTAATGGGAGTCTGGGAGCTTTTTCCCCCAAATTAGGTATAGATAATTTAAAGGTAAAGCTCAACATGAGAAAAATCTGATGAAAGAATTTGAAGCAAAGTGGGTTGTAAATGCACCAGAAGGTAAGGAAAGTTTTGTTCTGAAATGTTTTGTAGTGATCAAACTTGAAAAACTTCACATGGAGAGAGCAAGTGAAATTATACGTGTGGGATAATTCAGAATGGTAGGGCCCTTCAGGGGCAGAGGAATGCCGGGTTCTGGGACTGCCCAGGTGAGAACACAGGGCAGTGTTATGAGTAGGGAGCCGATAGGAGAAACTAAGGAAAGAGAGCTTTCTGCAGAAAATGACTTGGGTTTGTACACCAACCTGTTTGTACACCAACAAGCAGCAGTTGTGCCTCAGAGACACCAAGTCTGATGGAGGAGGAACCAGAGCGATGGGCAGATACTTGGCTGGTACTGTGGCCATCAGACCAGGGTGAAGACATTGCATGATGGAGAAAAAAGAAAAAGAGGTGTGGATTCACAACAGACAAGAAGGCAGGGGAGGTCTCCAAAAGAGGAAACAGAAGTCAAGACAGGGAAACTAAATGGACACAGGAGGGAAAAAAAATCAACACAAGACAGCTCAGGTCAAAAGGAAGATTTTAAAGAGTTTTAAGAAAAAAATCAATATTTAATATTTTTCACTCATCTTCCTTAATATCGAAAACCTGTCCTTTCAGAAGTTTACTGTGATCTTGAACTACATAAATTGCCTATGTTGCAATGAGAAAAAACTGAATTCTTAACATTGCCATTTTTTTTTAGAAAACAACTATGATGGCAGTTATATTAATCACAAAACAAAAGCATGACAGTAACTTAACTTTTCGTAGAGATTTCTGCAGTCAGAGCATGCACATCACATATTAATATTACTGCTTTTTAGAATCCCATGCTGATATTTATGTAGCTGAGCCCCGCAGTTCCAAGGTATTTAACATTAAGATCCGAGCTCATTTCCGCTCCGTGGAGATACAGCGCCGTAGAATCATTCCAGTGCTTAGCGGGCTCCGGCATTCACTTGCTGGGAAGATCATGTTCGCTCTACAAATGGCTTCTGCAGAACTGAATGTGACTGGGGAGGAAACAACCATTGAAAAGCATCCCCTGTACTGCTTGGGGACACAAAGAGCCATCACATGCAGATAAAATAAAAGAGAATCCTTTTGCAATGAGATCTCAGATTCGAGCATCAGAAATTTAGTTACTTCTTATGAATCACTTTTATTTTGTTAAAGCCTTACCCAATAGGAAAAGGCAGCAGGGAAGAAATTCTTTCAAACACACAAACTTCTGTGACATCTCATTAGGCAAAGAATCTGCCGTCTTTTCTCAATTTTTAGGGTTATCACAAACACACAGAAAAGGTATCAAATGTTTAGTTCCAAAGAGTGATCTTTTTCCCCTAGCTGTCTACTCACTGATCATCAATGCACCAGTTAGTTCGTGTTTATAGAAGGAGAGTAACATGTGGTGACCCACCCTGGCAGGGAAATTCATTTCCTAAGATGCCTGTGACCGAGGAGACGTGAACCCCCCCCCCATTAACACCCCCCAAACAGACGTCATGACCCATTCACTCCTGAAACAGACCATGTTCTTTATAGCCTCTGTTCTGTGGCACATTGGATGTCTGTTAAATTGTTATTTGTTACAAAGCATGCTTTTGCTGTGACAGATGCCCCCAACTCCTTCTCCCCGCTGAGCTCACGGAATCACAGCTGTGTTGTACCACAAGTACAGTGTTGTCAAATCTTTGCTTTGTTTAATTATTCAAGTTGGTTCTACCACAGAATTAAACTGCCTGGCGATATTATGGGATTTCAGCACGAGCAACGCACATGACCGTACAGATGCCAACCCTTGCCAAGTGTCCACATGGACTCCATTTCTCACTCAATGGTGGTAACTGAAAGCTCAGCCCCTAACAACCAGACGCAGAGCTGGAGGGAAGAGGGTCATCAAAAGCCAGTCTGCCTCCAGGCGCTGATAGCCCTCGCACGTTCAAGGCCAGAGTCAATCACAAGTGCAGCCTGGAAGTGGTTACCCCCTTAAAATTCTGGGTCTGGACCCTTATGAACCCTAGTTCAAGGTCGTAGTTTCTTAAATTTAATAGATCAGTTTAAGGTCAGTTTTTACCCTCTGAACTTTACTTTTTCTTTATTCTTCCCAAAGTATTTTAAAAAGCATAGAGAAGTGTTTATCTGTGACCTAGACATTGCTCCAGTGGTATTAAGACCAATTTAAAGTGTTGATTTTCTTTAATCCCATAAAACTTTTTAGAAATATTTTATTTACTTATTTCACAGAAAGAGAGAGAGAGAGAGCACACAAGCAGAGGGGGAGCGGCAGGCACAGGGAGATGGAGACCAGGCTCCCCGTTGAGCAAAGAGCCGGACACAGGACTCAATCCCAGGACCCTGGGATCATAAACTGAGCTGAAGGTAGACACCTACGCAGGCGCCCTTCATCCCATATTTCTTTTTAAAAAACATAATATCAGGAGAGCAGAGAGGCTTCCCGGATCATCTGGTTGGAGCCCCTCATTTTGCAAAGAGGAAATGGAGGCCCAGAGTGAAAGAACAGCTTGAAAAGTGTCAAACAGCTAGGAAGTAGCAGACTTCCTGCTGTGTCCTAATTCAGGGCTCTGCTGCTGGGCCACACGTCCATCCTCCAGCCACCGCAGCCCAACTGAAAAAAGGCCCTTTCCTCAGCATCCCACCGTCTTTTCTTGCTGGGCAGCTTGGCAGGCCATGCGAGTCTCTCTCTGAAGTATAGTCTCTGTGCAGCGTGACAGTATAGACCGTAGGTTAGGCTACAGCAAGGAGGAGGGGAGCAACTCAGGGAGGTCATATTTATAGGGTAGAGAGCCTCTCCAATCCCTACAACATCCTGGTGCCTCCGTGTCTACTGCTAAGAAATCAGGGCACAGAAAGGGACTTGGTCAGCATGTAACCAGGAGTGCAGCTGCACTGGCCACTGCACGGTTCTCCAGGAGCAACCAGGCATCGGTCCAGCACCTCTGAGAACTGACTTCTTCCCTCCTGGGGGGCTGGGGGGGGGAGATGCATGGCTCCCGCGCTCCCAGGCTGGGAGGGGAGAAGCTCACTGCAGAGCTACACCAGCTGAACCAAAATGTCCCCTTTCACAAGGCTCCACCATCATTCTCAGTACTGGATTACTTTATAGAGAAACGTGGGGCAAAAGAGAGAGGTGTGTGGTGTAACAAACACTCAGTATTTCAATGATTTGTAGTTTTAGCTAAGTTCTATTTTTTTTTATCTGACTTTGAGAAACATAGATTTCTTAGAATTTTAAGGGACTTGAGAACTCAGCAAGGACAAAATACCAATTAACTGCGGCATCCTGCCCGTAACAGGCTTAAAGCCTTTCAACTGATTTTATGTTTAAAATAAGTTATAAAATTTAACTTGAGAACTTGTACTAATAAAGCATTTCCCAGGAGCGGGAGAAGACTGAGACTGTTACCTAAATTATTTTATGGGTCTGTGAATTCCACATTTAAGTGCTTTCTTTGTACCTTGGACACAAACCCAGGTAGCACAGAGCTGCTTACGATTCTAGGTAGCTTTCCAGAGACACGATTCACAAAATGCCTGCTATGCACTTTACAGGCAGAGGTAGACAGCAAAAACAAGTAGGATTTGGTCCTGTCATCAAAGAGCTCATAACAAAAGCAAGTGGCTGGAAGACATTATCTGCATTTACTTCCTTACCTCTGACCCCCCTCCTAAGCACTAGTCCTGAACTTGAAACACCTGCCCTCTCTGCACCCATACATTCCAGTGCCTTTCTCAAGCTAAACAGTCTAAAGCCCAAAGCATTAGTTTCCCTCCAAAATGGCTTTGCGGATTATTATAAATGATATCACTGCTTTCCAAATCATCCAAACACAAAACTTTGGAACCAGTTTTCATTCCACTGTTTTCCTTCTCCTCAACTCAGTCACCCCCTCCTACTGATTTTTGCTCTTTGTAATCTTGTGTGTCCCCCCACACTTCTGCTCTAGTCCCACTGCCTCATGACTTCATCCCTGAGCCAAGCAGCTCACACATTCTTGCACTAGTAACTACTTCTCATTCTCTCTGCTGCCACGTTCGCACACTACCTTGCACACCATTACGGGAGAAATCTTCCTAAAATATCCCTTTGGTCTTGTCACTCACACATTTTTTCGTAGCTAGCCTCAGAAGAATCTAATTGCCTTAGCTTGACACTGGCAACGTCCCATCCTCTAGTGGTTACTCACTGTCTCTCACCGTCCCCGGGCTCCCCAAAGATGGATTCTTTTCCACTTGTGCCATATGCTAATGTTTTCTCTCTACCCGAAGTGCTTTCACTCTGCTCCCACCCATTACCAGCCTGCCTACTCCCAAGTGGCTGTCCCTCCTCACCAGTTCACCTTCTCCTAAATTCCTAAACATTTATTATCTGTGCCACTCATGTGCTCATACAATAGCATATATTGTCTTATACCACTGTTATTTTTCTACGTCTTCTATGATATATTTACTGAGTTATCTGTAAAGTTCAAGGGCATGTACAGATTAGGGTATTTGATAAATAGGAATCATAGTATAGGAAGTAAACATGTCCACAAATAACATTAATATTTATCATCACACAGTAAGTACAATAAGAAATTTAGAAAGTAGGAAACCAGCACAAAGAAAAATCATCTGCAACTGAGGGTATCAAAAAACAAAACAAAACAAAAAAATCACACAGAAGGCAGCATTTGACTAGAATGCTAAATTTTGGATAGCATTCTATGATATCTTAGACATACTAGATTCTCCAAGAATATGTGTTGACTGAATAAATAATAGTGAATTAATAACCCATGAAAACTGATACAAAGCACAAGGGAATTCTTCAAAAATCACCTGCTCACTTAAGGAAAAGATTAGAAAAGCGTATGTAAATGGCTCATGGGCAGTTTTCAATCCAAATAGACATTCAAGCATTCTTTTATCCTTTGATCTTCAA